>NC_066315.1:12932148-13087148 GCF_022539315.1 Serinus canaria
TAATTTTCATTCAAATAAGACCAGATTTGGTTAGTCTTATTTTTAGTTGGGGACAAAATTAACGCATTTAAGGTCTGACTTTGTAAAAAAGAAGCTCTAAACTACAGGGGGCATATATTTAAACTAATAACATTCCTAGTAGCTGTTAAAGTTTTGTAAACTTTAGTTGTTAAAGTTTAGTAAGCTAGTTGTTAAAGTTTTGTAAACAATGTATGTACCTTATAATGCCCCGTAAACTAGCTTATGACATAATTTAAAAAATTCTAAATATCTATAGATTGAAATATTTTTATATAATTTGGAGTGTATTTTATATAGGATAAAGTGGTTTCAATGGAAAACTTTGCACTTTTTTAAACATTTCTTGAAGATTCCAAGTCATTGTACAGCTTTGAATACATGTAAGTTAATAGAATTTCTCTAGCATCACATTACAGATTCTGGTTTTTAAATGATACATCATAACAAAATGAAATATTCTGTAGAGTATGAATGATGTGCTATGAAAAATACACTTCCATATCTCATGCATCAATGCTGCAACATAATACATTTTCTGAGCACAGAAAATTGATTGATTGATATAATTTATTCTATATTAGCTGAACCTGTTCTCTAAGGAGTCTCATTCACTACAGATTCAGATCCTGAGACAAAAAAATTTTGATAAGCTCTCCTGAGCTCTGTCTCTGAGTTAATCCAAATCGTGACTGAAGAAAACAGCATCTTCCACTTTCTGTTAATCTTTAGCCTCTCGACTATCCAAGTTTTCTTGTCTTTTTGACAGATGAACAGTTTCAGAAAATTCTCCTTTCTTCTTTAAAAATCTGATTTTTCATGATCTCTGCATTGATGTTGATATCTTAACCATTGATATTATCTGCTTTCTGTGTTTCCTTATCAAAGACATAGTACTGATCCTGGAAAAGCTGCTTTTACTTAACCAGATTCATTGACATCTCTCCTAATAATTGAGATTTTTAAAAAAGGGGAAACAACAAAAAACCACAAACAAAACAAATAAACAAAACCCTAACCCCCTTCTCCCTCATAAAAACAAACAAACAAACAAACAAACAAACAGACAGACAAACAGACAAACCTTGTCAACACTCTACAACAGTCTCAGAGCCAAACTCAGGTCACCTCCTAGGGGATTTAGACCGTAGGTACACAAAACTATTTACATGACTAAAAGAGGTTATTCAGGATACTTGTTTTGCAATGCTTCCAGACTTTGGCAATCCATGCATTTAGTTGTGCCATCATTTTTTCAGCTCTGAAGACATCCAAATCCCCCATCATAGTTCTCAGTGTGCCACCCCAAGTACCCCAGCAGCTGGTAGAAGTGCCAAGTCATGAGAGCCCCTCATTGTGTCATCAGAGCACTTCTCACATCCTGTCAAGGTGAAAAAACAATAGGCATGATATTGCCTGCAGGGACAACAGCAGTGCTTGGTGCCTGGGTCCCTGAAGCAGACAACTTGGACCTCCCCAGGCAGGAAGCAGTGTTGAATCTGTTGGGTTAATCCAACACCACTGAACTAACTGTAAATAGGCAGCTGGGATTGAAGGGTTCTCTTTGTCCCAGCCATCAATACTAAATCACTTCTCCTTTTATGACCATCATGTTTCATAGCAGGGATCTTCTGCTGCAATGATAGAACTGTGTTCTAAAAAATATATGAGCAAAGGAGATGGAAAATTCAAAAGCACTGTGCCTATGCAATGGAACTCACTTTTCTAAAAGAAATAAATAAACCACAGATATCTCACTGTCAAAGTATGTGAAAAATTCATTCTTTCCATTTACTTTTTCTTCACACAGATTTCCACAATACAATTCTTTATTAATGAATTAAAGTCTTTCTCCTATTTATTTTTAAATGGTGATACTGATACTCCTGTACATCCAGTTAGCCAAGCCTTGAGATCTGACAAAAAATTCAGTTTTTCTTAAAGTATTGTTAAGAAAATATTGTTTAAAAACATACAGTTTTCTTAAGATATCATTGCCCAGAGAAGTTACTGACTTCCCATCATGTGCTCAAGGATAATTGGAAGTATTCAAGGCCAGGCTGGATGGAGCTTTGAGCTCATCTGGTAGAAGGTGTCCCTGCCCATGGCAGGGGGTTGGAATCAGATGATCTTTAAGGCCAGTTCCAACCCAAACACTTCCATGACTTTATGATTTTACCATTTTTTTAAATGCTGTAAATTTCTTTAAATGAACATTATCTTTTGTCATTTGAGGAGAAAATTAGCAGTGCTAAAGTATAACAGAAAGGTGTACTTTACTTTCAAGTTCTAACAGAAACTGGCATGCCTCTCAAACACGAACAAAATGATAAATCTGCCTTTTGGGACTGTTTTTCTTTGAGTTGGATTCTTCACTTTAAAAATCCTTATAATTTCTATTACTTTAGCAATAGAACATAGGAACATAAATATAGAAATAAAAGCCCTTTTTAAAGTCCAACACCATGTATTGGCTACAGAAAAAGTCCATCTGCAACATTTTAAAATTTCAATTGTTTTTTGCCATATCCACAATTTTCTATGCACCTTTAGTTAAGCGTTGCTATAATCTTCACTAGGATTTGCTTATCATGTGTACATCTTTTGTACCTCCACCTCTGGGGAAGAGGTTGGAGCGGGGAATGTCTGGAATAACCCCAGCAGGTGGAGATAAAGAGTA
The DNA here is from genome assembly GCF_022539315.1 of Serinus canaria. Lineage (NCBI taxonomy): Eukaryota > Metazoa > Chordata > Aves > Passeriformes > Fringillidae > Serinus > Serinus canaria. The sequence continues at coordinate 12,934,847 of NC_066315.1, forward strand.
GCGACAGACAGAACGTGCCTTTAAACGGCGCGGTCTGGTTTTCATCATCGGGGAGTTTGTGTGGTTTAAGTGACAGCGCTTGACAGAGAAGGATGACTGATCCGTGCTGCAGCCGCTGCCACCCCTGGGCTGCAGCCCCAGCAGACTGCCTGGTGCCTCCGTGCTGGCAGCACTCGGGTGAATCCCACGCCGGCAGCTTGCCCCGGGACACCAGCTCAGAGCCAGCTCCGCTGAATCACTGCCTGGACCTGGAGAGCCTGAAGTGACTAACGACGCGGGAAAATACAGTCTAGCAGTAATGAAGCTTGCTGAAATCTCCTGATGTCACCACTGTCTGCTTAGCTTTTGTTTGTTCTTGCTGGCTGACCAGCATGACTGCCTGGTTGTACAGGCAAGGTACAGCAATTTCCTGAAGGCAGCGGGAATTAGAACGAGAGGGAATGGCAGTCTTATCTATGAATAGGCAAATTAAGAACAGACAGGATTTTTAGCTTAAATTTGTAGCTTACAGTAATTCAGAAGAAAAGAAGAAGAAATCTCACTGTCCTTTTCCTTGCTGTTCACAGTAATTAATTGTGGAAGGAGCCAAAGTGAACAATCAACTCTTTCTCTCGCAGGTATTGAGTCAACAGATTGTGTAACAAAAGACATCTTCTCAATTATGATAACTATATATTGTGTAACAACACAATTTCTCGATTGTGAGAACACCGTCATGAAAATATTACCCCACAGCAAAACCATAATTCCTGAGATCCTGACACATTTATTATTGATTGCTTTCTTCCTAAAATCACTTTCTGGGCTGACTCCTCAACCTGGAGTCTTGCACAATGGGTTCTGGAGCCCACACTGTCTACAGCAGCAGCATTACTAGCAGAGCATATGTCTTGCCTCTGTATCCTAACAAACTTAAGCTTGTTATTGCCCCCTTTTCCATCACTAGGAGCAGGTAATCTGATGAGGCACACGAGAAGAAAGTCACAGCTGGTTTTGCCTCTTTTAACAAGATGTGTGCAAAAGATGTGGGTATAACACTGTGGTCCTTGAAGTATGACTGCCTGTGGTTAAAAGACATGGATCTCAAACATCAGTTTATTTTCAGATTGGAAATGGGCTTGTCTATGAGGCTTCTAGTCCTGTTGTTAGAGATCTCCCGTGCTCTAGCACAGGCTCTGGACCTTGCCGTTCCGTGGGTCACACAATGATCATGGGCTTAGCTGTACAAACCAGCAGGGGGCTGGAGCTGCATCCTGCTGAAGGGAGAACTGCCACCGTTACCCCGCAGGAGTAGAATTTGAGACATTCTTCCTTCTCACCAACCTGCTCCAAGGAGTGGATGCTTTTCCATTGAATGGAAAGATTGAAATTAAAAGGTCCTGTGTTCTTTTGAGTGAAAGGAGCACAGTTCAGCATAGCCATCACATCCAAGGGGGAGGGAAATTCACCTTGGGATGCTGTTACATTGGAATAGTTTATTTTTAAAACATTTTTTTAACATGTACTCCTCTCTTTTTTTCTTAACATGTAAATTAGTATCCAACTGTTTTATATGGAGAGTGGATGTTGAAAGTTGAGCTGTTCTTTACTCACTGTTAACCAAATTTTAGCATTTTTAGTATATAGTAAAATCTCAATCCCATGAGAAAAAAAACAGTAATGGTAGACATGCCGATGGAGAAAAGAAAATGTGAGTTATACCTGTTTCTTTCTCAAACTGACTTATTCTCATCCATAATTGGTCTTTATGTTCAAGAATCAAAGAGAGAGGCCACATAAATCATGTTATTCTGAGTGTCTTGCCGAGTTCAGTGAGGCAATATAATTTTAAATTCCCAAGTTACAGGACAGAGTGTTTTTCTTACACCAGTTAGCAAATATCTGGTTTTTATTTAATTTAGAATTTTAGGTTATTTCCTATTATACAACGCAATAGTAGGATCCTGAATCATCTGTTCTTCAAATTTCAAATTACATTAGAATGATTTCAATCTCCTGATAGCCTTATTATAGAAGCTTGATAAGGATTTAGTCTTTTTTTCCAAAGAGAAAACTGCAACTTTTTAATTGCTATTTTCCATCCTTGACGAAGACTTTACCTAAAATGTTCAGAGAAAGAACTAAACTACACCACAGCAGTTATTCTTAAGTTCTTAAATTCTCAGTCTTTTTCCTCTAATAGCATATTTTCAATATTATTCTGTAAATCAGTAGGGTTTATAAAACTAATTTTCTTTCCCAAAATATATGATTATCCTATGAGGTCATTATTAGGGATAAATGTAGTTCCTGCTGTCTCAAGAGTTTATTCTATTCCAAATATTTTAAATGCAGACAGACTATTTCCTGTCATTTGAATTTGTGTTGATTTTATGCTTGTACAAGAAATTTAAGCACAGCATTTTCAAATATACAATTTAATTCTCTTTGTGCCTACTTTTATTGTCCATTTTTTCTCAAGTTAGGTACTGTATAACAACTGGGGTATGATGCATGATAGTCAGTACTGAAATTTATCTTCAAAATACCAATAGTGTTGTCATACCATTTTCAACAAACTCAAAAAGCAGATAATTTTCATACAATTTTTGTTTCTGATTTGAATGATAAAAAGAACTGTTTGAAATTCATACAGCCATCTGCATAGACAAAACAAACCACAAGTATTGAAATAAATCTCAAAATACATACGTGGTTTATTTAAAATGTTACAAAACCCTATAAAGTCATCAAATCCTGAAGTCTCTTCTGCAAAAGTTTCTCTCTTATAAGGATTCATTTTTGTGTGTGGTCTTTAGCATTGCAGGATGGCAATGGAAGTTTGTATTGAGACAGTGCTGAATCTTGAATTCAGTAGTCTAATGCTTTTAAATAAAAAATAGTCTAGTACCCATGTAGACAAGCTGATACTGTACACTTTGTTTATTCTACAAGTCTATCTGTGATCATAAACTCTTGGTAAATATTTGCTCTTTGGAGATTAGATTTAACATACTTGCAATTACAATATTGCTTTCGTGATGGCTGTTGCATGAGCTGCTGTATTTCATCAGTGACATAACGTAATGTAAAGATAAGAGTTAAGTGGAAAGAAGCCTGTTGTGAATATAACCTTGGTCTGTTTCTGAAATCAACAATTTACCACACTCAGATCTGAATCATTTTTCTCTTCTTTAACTTTATTGCAGGTTGACTCTATCAGATCTCAAATATGTATTTATTTTCTTTTTGTTAATTTATTTTCTGGTGTATTCTTTTATTTTATTTTTCCTTTAAAAATGGCATAATTTTGCAGGTTTTACCATTTTTGTTTAAGAACCAAGGTGCTTTTCTTCTTTCCTCATATGATTTATTGACTATTATGCACCCAACACTTTCAAATTGCTTCCAAAGGCAATAAAGTAGCAGGATAAATTCTAAGAAACAGAATTCACTTGTTGACTCTAAAAGCAGAACATTCAACATTAATGCTGTCTTTTTTCGTGGTATTTAAGGTTTTTAAACTAAATGCAAAAAGGTCCTTTTATTTTGCCATACTGCATCAGTCCAAAGGGATTAGCTCAGTGTATGAGAGATATTTATGATGCAAGGACTATAACAGCCTTTCAGTAGCTCCAAGCCTGTGATCGTAATACACTTTTGCATTTCCTTTCATAGCTTTGTTTATTAAGCTAAAACATGCCTAAAGCAGACTGTGTTATTACAGACATCATAATTGTTTAATGTATACATGGACCATGTTTTCAGCTGGTTTAAACCAGCCTGGTTCTGCTAATTGCAGTGCATGCACACACCTTCCTGCCAGGGAGCCCATGGACACATGTGGTTATACCAGCCAGCTCCCAAGAAACTGGTGGCACTGTTGATTCTAGAAACTTCCATTCCATAGAATAAGAAATAACTGCACAGCAAAAATGAGGATATATTTTAAAAGCCCATTTCAGTAGCAATTTCACATCTCAATATTTAGATAAGGAAACAAAGTTGTTATCACTTAATCTTCTTTTCCCTTTCCTCACACTTATGAATTCATAATTTCTGCCTCACCATCTTCACCTTTTTCTTTCTTGTCTTCTACTTTTCAGAATTATTCAATAGAAAAAGAGTATTTTCTCGCTTCTAAAAAATGAAGTGTGCATCTTCATCTGAATTAATTTCTCATACTTTTTCCTGCAAAAATTCAAACCCTTTTCCTCTGTATCCATGATTTTTTCTACTTCTGACATAAAAATTGTATAATTTCTTTTCACCTTTCTGTTACAACTTTATTATAGACAGTACATTTTATGGGAATCTAAATAAATTCTCTGTCTTTAATCAATTGTTTCTGAAATCCTTCCTGAACCACTCCTCTGACACTCTACATACTGGGTGCAATTAATTGGCAGAAACGGAAGAATATTTCTGTGTTGTGCCATAAAGAAGTCATTGTTTTTCATTTGTTATTTTAATATGAAAGAAATGTATTTATAATTAAGTATATGAAAAATTTTATTTATGGTGGTTGTAAATCTAGTGCATGTTTCAAAATCATTGAGCTATCAGCAGGTAGCAAAACTAGCAGAGTTTAAAAATGTATAAGTTCATCTGTTCTCTTCTCCATTGGACAATACAAGCACAATTTTAATTACAGAATTTTTACCTCTTATAAATATGTGGAATTACATAGAAGACAGAATTTTTTTCCTTAGTTTTGCCAGTTTATAACAATGAAATGAGAAAATGCATACCTTTTTATAACTGAGGATCATCCTGGATCATAACTTTTCTGTGAGGATCACCTTCCTTCTACCCACTCCCACTGCACTAGAGTCAAACACCTAATGAAACTTGGAATAAGGAAAACAAAGACCATGCCCAGAAAGGAGGTAATGAGCAGAGTAAAAGGCCTGATACAGAACACATTCCTTTGATGAAAAAGAAATTGTCCTCCAATTTTTATTCTTATGCAGAATCTCCACTGGATAACAAGTAATTTCTCAATTCATAATTCTTTATCCAGAGCATGGTTGGGCTCTGGAACAGGCTCCCCAGGGAAGTGGTCACAGCACCAAACATGACAGAGTTCAAGAAGCATTTGGGCAACACCCTTGGGCAAATGATGTGATTTTTGGGATTGTCCTGTGCAGTGCCTGGAGCTGAACTCAGTGTTCCTTCCAGCTCAGAAGTTTCCAGGATTCATGTCTTCAGCAAAGACATTGCTTCTTCATTGACATTGAGGAATTTATGGACTAACTCTCACAGATCTAAGAAGTTCTCACACCTGGGAAAAAAGGGTCTGTGACCCAATGAGTTCATACAGTGCTCTGCAAATAGGTAGGAATCTAGAAAATTATGACTTTTCAAAAAGCAGCAAGCATTCAATATTTTCCTTTAATTTGAGACAATCCCCATTCTTTAGAGATTTCATGCTGCTCATGTCTTCTCCTCTTAATAATCAAGATCTTTTTTTCCAAATTTTGTAATGTGCCCCTTTAATTCCCATCATTCCAAGGATAAAAAAACCCAAACACCTAAAGTTAAAGACACGAGTATTTTAAATGGGAACTAGTTTTTTTTCGAAATATTTTTCCCAATAGAAATGAGCTGAAATTTTGAGAATCTCTTATGACACACAGTGCAAGGTACTTTTCCATTTAGGTGGATATAAGTATACCTTTCCAACCTCAGTTTGTTTGCAGGTGAACTGCAAAGCCTTGAAATGGTCGCTAATATTATTAGCAACCATCTCTCTCCTACTTCCAGCCCTACCACACAAGATCAGCAGAAGCATTCATTTTCCTAGGCTACCTCTTTATTTTATGTGTATTTCTTGATCTGCCTGGCACTGTCTTCCACCTAATGCAGGATGAATCTCCTTACCTTTAGATCACTTTGCAAGGCCAAATATTTTTCTGTTGTATTGCACAAGGAGGTAATTAAATACTCTGCTAAGGATTTCATTACGGGTCCCACTGAACCCTCTGGTTGTACTTAGCTTAATTATTTAAAATTACACATGTGATTTAATTAACTTGTGGCATATTTGTGTATGTGGAACATAATATTTCAAAAGTTTATCTTATAAACCATATTTTAAAATGTTACTAATAGGTAAGCAAATTAAAGGAAAAGGAAACCCATTTCTTATAAGCATTCAAAGCCTTTCCTCCATCCTTGCTCCTTCCCCTGCCTAAACACTGAACTTTGAAAAAAGAAGTCCTAGATGTACAATGTGTCTTTATATTTTGATAAGCTGAATAAGATTTGTTCAAGCTTGCCTCCTACGTGACATAAAATATTTTGGTTAATGGAAGAAAACTTTGAGAAGCACATATGTGTTTAAAGGAAAAAAAATAAAAAGAAGATTTTTATTAAAATTTGTCAAATTACAATTGCCCAAGCCATATTTTATCTGATAGCAGCTCACTAGTTCTTTTTAATTAACTGCATTAAATAAATTGATTGCACCTTTCCTATTTCTCTTAATTAATATGTGCTAAGAATCATTGTGAGAAGAAAAAGGAGGATGTACAGCACTGATGGTATCAATGTTGCAGCTGCCTGTCACATCTGCCAAAAAAGTAGACTAAGTTTCTGAAAAATAGTGAGATATTTTATAATGAAGACTTAGGGGAGAGAAAGAGATGAATACTGGCATTTTAAACTTCCATACCAGCCCTTGCAGAATTGATGACTGCAAGTGGGTGTAGCTGTCAACTAATATTCTCTGAATAACTCTATCACCTAGGGAAATCAGTGACTCCAGTGAGTTTATATTTTTACCCTCCTGAAACTAGTGTACAAATACACTGTGTCAAAGAGCTATCAGATTGCTTCCTGTATGATGAACACATATAATCCACCATACCATCTACCTCTGGGCATAAAGCAGGGAAACATATACCCTTTGGGGTAGTGCTTTTCTTCTTGAATTTCACTAAAAGTCACAGGCCGGCTCTCTTCCATGCCTGGGCATGCATAGCTCAACTTTTGACTAAGAAAAATCTCCCTGATCCCTGCAGAGGGAGTATCCTTGTGATCTGCTCACTTTCCTTCCCTTTGCTCTAGAGGTGCCAGAGCACACTGGGACTCTACGACTCCTTCCTGCACTGCCTGTCAATCAGCTGGGTTTTGGGAAACATAAATCATTTCCATTTTTAGTTGGACAGCTGGTAGGTTGGGAAAGGAAAAAACTGCTGGGTTTTTATGCAGCTGTCAGAAATCAAACCATGATATTTTGGTTTTATAGCCCAGAGTTTTCCACACAGAATGCCCAGCTTCATATCCATTTACAAACTCTCCCTGTAATGTGGAGAGCCACCATCCTCTCAGAAGCCACTTTCTCTGGCACCTGCAGCACAAATAAGGCAGGGTTTCCTCAAGAATCTGTCATGATATCAGTATAGGACACAAGGTGGAAGATAAAGTGGATTTAAGAGGTCAATGAAAAATTATTAAAATCTTGATGAATCTTCTCGACCCCCAGAAGTTTCCAATTGTATTGTGAAAAATGTCACAAATTCCGAGGTTATGCTGGCTATCTGCAGCTTAAAGTTTTCTGTTTTACACATCTAACATTGATGCTTCCCTTTGTTCCTGAGTGCAGTATTGCAGAAACATGCTTAACTACCTTATTTAATTAATTAATTATCTCTCTTGGTACAATTCTTTAATTTATTGTCTGTGAAATCAACCATTTTCACTTCCATCACCCTGCTCTCTGTCATCCAGAAAACTGAATGTTAATTTGAAGTTATTTTTTTCTCTGTGTGGAGAGAATCAAAGGTCAGTTTGAAAATGCTGCTAGATTTTAGTCTCCATTCCTCAGCCTGAGTTCACCACCTTGTACAAAAAACCTTCTAGCTGGTTCAAGGCCCCCTGTTAATCTTTTGCACTCATATTTTTCTTCACTATTATACCAAGTTTTCTGCCACTTATGGGGATGGTTATTTATTTTACTTGGATTAATTTTGATTGCAGCCTTCTTGACTGCATCTTAAGTATTTCCCATGCATTACTGAATCCCAGCCAAATCACTTTAATTCATTTCACATTCATTCAAGTAGCTATTGACTAAGTAAAAATAATACTGTAGTGCATTAAAATGCTTGAATAGTTTCCTTTCTGATTAGTGTAGCAGTTAAAAACTCAGACTATCATAGATATCCCTGTTCTTTTGAATTTTAAGGAAAAGGTTTAGATCCCACTTTTTAGCAAACATTTATAGATTTAATTATGAAAAAATTTACAGTTTTGAAAACTTTTACAGCTTTCATTTTTCAAATCATTCAGGACTTCTCTTTTGTCAATAATAGTGCTATGTAAAACTTTTGGTCTTAAAAGAATTCACATCCAAATAGCAACTTCCATCAGTCTGGATCAATAATCAAAGATATTTGAAGAACTTTCAGTAATTCAACAAGGAAGCCACTAAATTGTCTAAATGGCAATCTTGGAGAAATGTGACCTTGTTGCAAGGGCCCCACCTAGTTCTCACTTGCTGAGGAGCTCATGGACTGACCAGGTGTGCAAATCACATGGGTATAATCAGCCCAGATATGCAGATGTGCCTTCAGTCCTTCTGGTCACAAGCACTTTTTTGTGAAATATTTGCATTTGCTTTCAGAAAAAGAAAAAAATTTATTAAAATGTCTGTTATGAAAGTGATCCAAAAGTAATGATTTACATCTAGGAGAAAAACATTGAACTAGTGGCTTAAGGTATAAATATGGTGGCACAATAGGAAAAATAATTTCAGTTGGAAACTGTATTTTTGTCTTTCTATAAAAGCTATTTAGTCAAACTAAGGTTGCACTAAAAAAAACATGGTTTCCCAGACAATTCTTCTAAAGAACAGACTGGTAGATTTGGAAACAAGTTCTTTGACCTTTGGCTAGTAAGTGGTACATTGTATTTTGTTTGAGCCTTAAGTAATTTTCTGTATCAAGACAATTCTATGTATCTAATTACAGCATTAGTGTAAAAATTGTTCCAGCTGTCCAGAAGGTTTTGCTATTGGATGATATCATAACCAGGGTGTTATTAAATCTCACAGCAGCTGGAGACTTGACTGCAGTCAAGCAAGAATCCTACAGAGATATTGAGTAGTGACGGATTTCCTGTATATCTTTCAGTGAAAAAAATTCAGATTTTTTAAGGTGTCATAACATCAACATAGTTTGTAAAATAAGTCTACATCGTAAGTAGAGACTATAAATTGTGCATGAAGGTAAAACTTCTTGATAACATTTCTTTTGAACTCAAAAAATGTTCACATAGTAAATCAAAATCACACAATAAATCCACATATTTCTTCTAATTCATGTTTCCAAAGATTGGTAGAAATAACACGAAAAATATAGCATCAGCATATTTCTAAGAGACAAAGTACTTTTCCAACTTTATCTGAAAATCACTCTTTTTTATGAATGCAGAATGTATCCCTTCAACAAAATAACAACATAATACACAAAGAAGGTTTTAATTTGCATTTAGAGTCACAATGAGCAGCTTAACATCTTGCAGATTTTTCTGTGCATTTTGTATTCAATCAAGTCAAAGTATAGTCCAGCTGGACAAGGAAATATGCAAGTGGTCATCAGCTCTGATTTTCATCACCTTTTTTCATTATCTCATGAGACTTGGTGAGTTTTTCAAATGTAAATGCTAATACCCATAGTAAAAAATATAAAAACATTTTTTATAAATCAAGTTGTTGCATATGATCTTATATGTTGCAGTGCCCTGCAAAGTCATAGTGCCAAGTAAAAAACACATCTCCAAAGTACTAATGTAGTGGAAAAGGGGACTGCTAATCCTTTCTAACTTCATTTCTACTTCTTAAATAGAAGACAGGTGTGCTCTTGTTTTGTCTGTGACTTAGACAATATAGTAGACCTATTCACTAATATGAATTAATGGATAATATAGTCCCCATATATTTATGCTGATATATATTAATGTACAGTGTTAGATTCTTGGCTTTGCTTTCAGAATACCAACATTAAATTTTTCCAGGAAGTTTTACTTTTCTTATCCTATTCCCAGACTCCTATCCACAGATCATTTCTCTACATCCACAGAGAGAGAGAGAAACTTGGAGTAAAAATAGTTAGAGGCCAGAAAAATAAAGTTAGGGAGGGATGGGAAAGCTGATTTTGCCAAATTTAGACCCTATCAAAGCCCCTTGGGTTCTGTATTGCAAAACAGACCTGGAAACTTCTGAGTACTGGTCTGTTCTGCTGTTTGCTACTTTTTCTTTCTTTTTTTTTTTCTTTCTTGTCTTTTTTTTTTTTTTATTTCCCTGGTAACCCTAGAAACAGAGAAAGGATTGCTTTCAGGCAAGAGGAACTGCTTGCTAGAACAAGTCAGTGCTATGAAGGAGTACATACTCAAAGCTGGAAAAAGAAGGCAAGCAAAAATGGCTTTTCTGCTTGGCCAGCTGAGGAGTTCTGGCTGGTATTTTCTGTGCTCTGACAAATTTCTGTTCTTAGAAGCCTTTTATTCAAGGAGTGGCCAATGCTCTTCAATGAGCTGTGAAACCAGGATAGAGGATGTACATGTTCAGGAAGGACATTACCAGCAGTCCTTTTTAAACACCTTCATCTCCTTCACAGAGGAAAGACTGATCAATGATCAATGTTACAAGACTGAGTCTTTTTTGCTTTTTCTACATGGCCTTTGGAGGAGCAATATGTCCAAGAACAATGCTATAAAATTATATTATTTCCTTAAAAATAACACAGAATAGCAATCTATATTCTATCCTATCATGGCCACCTTCCTTTGCTGAGATCTTACATTCAGAAGAAAAGGATTTAAAGCAGAGAGGCTTTTGAAAACACTGATTAGCCTGGACATCCTGGAGAAAAGAACATATGAGGAGAGCAAATTTTTAAGCTCACTCTGGAATCCAGGATTACATGTAGTCATAGTGATCCAGGTGAATCCTCATCAGATTAATAAAAACAAACCTGTTCACTTTCCCTTCTGTGCTCCACCTGGAAATGATCTTTCCAATGTCCATCTGGAAACCCTGTGTAGGCACACACCTCCCCTGAAACCAAGGAGACTGATTTATGCATGAATCCACAGCTGTAAAGAATTTCACCTAAATTTTCTGCAGAAATTTTGACATTATAGCCTTTCTACTGGTAATCAATTCTTTTAGCAAACTTATTTAATCACTTAGAAGTTATGAAAAAAATAATTTAATTAAATCAGCTTCAGTTACAGAAATTCTTCTGAGATCTGTCCTTTCCTCCTTTCTGACATACACTAGGCTGGAATTCTACTGAACCAGTTCCAGCCTGTGCTGTGCACCTAATTTTTCATGAGGTAGCAGACATCTTTCCATTATTATTCTGTGAAGAGCACTCACCTATGACCTCAAACACAACCACTCATCAGGACCCTGCTTCTGAGAGGAAACTGTGCTAACCGTACTCCTGCAAAAGAATTGCAACTATTCAAGATTTAACTTTCAGAATTTCTACCACCATGGTAAAAATAGAATAGAATTTACCAAATAAGCACAAGTTTTCCATACATGATGGATGACAATTGTTTGATATTTAAAAGCAGATGAATATGTAAACACAGATAGAAAAAAGCCAGCCTCTTCTCCCTCTGAGAAGGGCCAACAGGCCAGCTGTGCCCCTCATTTCTTCCTTTCTGATGTTCACATCCTGTACCAGAGCTAGAAAATGTCTGATCAAATTGGGATGTGATCAAGGAGCTTCTGTGTACCTCAGCAGCCATGGAGATTTGCCCCAAAAATGTGATTAATAGAAGTTGATTTAAAAAACAATACTCATCAAGAATTGTTATTGGCTGGAATTGAAAGGATTTCAACTTCACCTAGATTCACCAAGAGTTAGCATGATTGGTCAGTGTTCTTCATAAAAACTGGGAATATGAGTTCTCTTCTTTTATTTCTCTAGCTTAGTGGCCAGCACTCTTGCTCACACTGTGCCACTGGGGTTATCTTCAATTTTGCATGAGAGAATCTGAACCAGAAATTAGGGTAAAAGATCTGCCAGTTAGACAGGAGAGTATTTTTTTCTCAAAAAACCGTGGTTATAAAAGAATTTTCTCACACAGGAACTGCAGGATTAAGCCGGTGTGTTAATTTCATGTCAAAAGACCACAATTTTTGCAAATTTTCTCCCATTTCATTAAAAAGTGAGTAGTTCAAGCTTATCAGGGAATTCAAGACCAAAAAACTCACAGTTGATGGTGAATTCAAGGACTTCTAGGGCCAGGGAGGATCATTATATCAAGACTTAGGTATAACACTACCCTGTCCTAGAGCCAGCTCTCTCTCTTTGATTAAAGACAATGTGAGGGAAGGTTCCAGCCTATTTTTTTTTCTTTTTTACCTTTTTTAACATGAAAATATGAAGGGTCCAGAATTTCCTTTGCTAGTTTGTGAAAATAGTTAATCTCCTCTCAGGTAAAGAAAGCAATAGAAATAAAGATTTTTTCTGTCTTTTTCATGTTAATAATATTGTAATATAATCCATCATGTCTGGCCATAAAAGTAGCTTGACCATTGTTAACTCTCATTTCTTCACTAGAAGAAGAATAATAATTTTCCTGTTTCAAGGTTTTTCCTAGTTATTAATCACATATTTCCATCTGTTCATACTAATACCTCTTCAGTAGTTAAATATGACTGATTTGAAACAAACTCTGCAGAAAAAAAGAAATATTGTTAGAGTTCAATTGTCTTATACACTGTTTCAAGTGCAGCCATGAGCTGACAGACACATAAATTGTTTTGATTATTTCCACTATGCTTATCTAAATTTGTCAAACTATTTGAGCAGATGTGTTTGACTAACTCTTTGTACTTCCTGATTTTGGCTTCTATAGCTATATATATATATAAATCTATATCTATGTCCTTATATATGACATTACATAAATCATTATATTTAATGTTATATATAATACTTCTGAATGTGTTCACTACTAAATGTAATGCTTTGGACACTGAGCACCTGCCAAACCTTGTGCCAAACTTAAAACAACGGGGCTCACTGAGGATGAGGTTTTAAGCTCATTTTCCCAATCACCAATGTAAAATGGTTCCCTCCTCCCTAGATCCCCCCCCCCCAGCAGCTCAGCAATTGGAGTACAGGCTCTTGAGGTAGGTGGCAGCAGCCAAATGTTTATTGCTGGCCAATGTGTGGATGTTCTAAGCATGAGGCAACACTTTTAGGGATGAGGTGCTCCCAGGCTTCCTCTACGGTGTGAGTATTTTGCACAGGATACGTGTTCTGCTCACCCTTCCTGTTCCATGGGACCTACGGATATCCCTGATGCCACTGTGAGCAGTAGGTCACACCCTCCAACAGCAAAAGGATGTGTCTTTCCTTAGCAGGTAAGGGAGGTATTTACTCTTCTAGTAGCAGCTATGAATTTCATTTCTGAGTCCAGTTTTTCATCTACAAATCCCCACGAGTTCTCACAGGGCTGCCCTCAATCGCTTTATCCCACAGCCTATATTCATTCTGACCCAAAATAGCTTGCTGCTGTGGTTTACTGGCTGTGTCTTAAGTCCTCCTTGCTACAGCATTTAGTATTTCCAATCTAATGCCTTTAATTGCCTGGTAAGGCAACAGGGGCTCCAGCTGCAGTGGAGGGAATCTATAGCAGAAGGAGTCAAGGTCAGATGTTTGCTTTTACAAAGGAGGTCTGCAGTAGGAAAAAGAAGTGAACTTTGGATTAAATAGGACATAATTATATTATAGAATATCTGTCCAAAAGTTCTTGTGTACCATTTAGTTTTTCCCTGTCAGTGATTCAGATCACACTAGGAATACTGAAAACCAAAATATTAACAGCAAAAAATGCAGTTTATTGAGGATGCTAGAAAAGCTTAATCCGGATACTTTGAATTACGTCTGTGTAACATTTGAATGTTACACATTTAAATGAAAAACATTTGAATGTTACACATTTAAATGAAAAACATTTGTCTTTTCCACTCTGATTTAACTGAACTCCTACAACAGCTTTGTATTGACACAAGGTCCTTGATTACTCAGAGCCTCTTGGCTCACCACAGACTCCAAAATTTGTTCCTGTGAAGTTAAAAAGTACACATTGTGTTTTGTGTAGATCTGTTACATTTTGCTTCTTAACTTGCAGTATGTTACTCTCCAGAATGTCAATCAGAGAAGAGTAAGGTGGATATTCCGTATAGGTTGCAAAAGGGCTGATTCATCCTGTTTGTTCTTTGCTACTGCAGTTATGTCCTATATACTAGAGTTGTTGAACCTGGTAAAGCCAGACTACTTATCTCTTCATAGTAAACACAATAATAATTTTTTTTCCTGATCTGTCCATTGGCTTCTTCACATATTTGGACTGATTTTAACACTTACTAATGATTTGAGAGCTTTTGACCTCTATACAATAATTACTATATTTTTCCCAAGAAAAAAAAGAAGAAAAAAACTAACCTTCTGTTATTGTTTTCTAGTTAATTTTGAATTTTTCTCTAAGTCTTTTGTCTACAGGAATACAAAACCAACATTTAGTGAATCTTATCTTTCCTGAAATGCAATCAGATAAACCCTTGATATTGTCCCTTAACTCAGCACTCATGATTTATGCTCTCTATTTCACTCCTGCTAATTAGCATTAATGTACTAATGAGGTATTTCTTGGCCTGAAACAGAGGTTGTAATAAAACACTGCCCCATATCAGGAGTTTGATTCCATAGTATGACTACAAATTTAATCTTGGTGTTGTCACGAAATAGTTGACCAAGTTAACTGGAGTTGGGGTAATTAGTGGGATGTGTGCAATAATGGATCATCATCAACTTCTAAGCAGAGTGATGCAAAGGTGCTGCAAAAGTTGTGAAAGAGGTGTTACAAAGAAATCTAAAAGACATCTATTATTTTGTGGAAACAAAATCTGTCCCTAGAATAGGCCTTGTACAAACACCCACAAAAAGGTGGTCCTCCCATAACACTGCTCATCTGCTCACTTAAGGACATTAATCATATTGCTTCTTTGGGGATGATCTTAAAATAAAGTGTTTTGTTAAACCATATATGTGATGGGAGGAGTGCATTTCATCCAAGAGGTGTTGCAATTCTGAAGCACATGTCCCTGTGAAGGCAACAGTGTTCTGTTAGATGGGGTTTTACAGAAATACTGTTCAGTTAGTTTAGAAAATTGATGTTAAATTAAGATTTAAAATACAAATTGTCTGAGACCTGAGAAAAAAAATGTAAAGCAGAAATTAAATCATATTTGGATGAGTCTTAGTGTTTGGATACAAGACCAGACTTTTGATAATTTTTTGCAGTATTTTTTAAAATATCATGTCCATCCAACAGCTGATTCTTAAGAGGATGTGATGCTAATTGCTGCCTGTCAGGAGAAATGGGTGCCTGGCTGGATAAGCTATCTTTCAACTTTTATCTGAAATAAACCTGTTAGATATAATTCTTCTCTACTGGTACAGTGGTTGCCCAAGTCCTCGACAAAGATTCAGTGTCAGCAAAAAGACAGCAAGTTAAAAGCAGTGTCATAATGCAAACACTGAGGGCCACAAGGCTCATTGGGATGTAAACTCAAGGTCAGGCACACAATAAATATTTAATCTGAATGCACTCTGTGTTGCCACATACACAACACACACATAGATATTATATACATATGTGTATATATTGCTATATTATATTATATACATTTCTTCATAGGTGTGTCCAATAATTTTATGAGTTCAGATGAATAGAGTGGTTCTGAAGCAAATGGATTAAAATTAAAGGTGTTTTGAAATCAATATTCATGAAACCCATGGTCAGGACATGGATCCTTTGCACCCTCTATTTCACTTTAGAGATCTTTTCTACTAAGGCCACATTAGAGGCAAAAGTAAACACGCAGTCACTCAGTCAGAAATACCTTTTTGAACTAGAATTATATAATCCTTTGGGTTGGAAGGGACTTTTAAAGATCATTTCTCCAAACCCCCTAAAGAACAGAGGCATCTTCAACTAGATCATGGTGCTCAGAACCCCATCCAACCTGGCCTCAAATGTTTCCAAGTAGGGAGCCTCTATGAGCTCTCTGACTACCTGTTATAATGTTTTACTACCCTCATTAATAAAAAATTACATTTTTATATCTAGTCTGAATCTACCCTCTTTTTCTACCCTCTTTTATTTGTAAACCATTACAACTTGTCCTATCACTAGTGGCTGTACTAAATAAGTCTGTCCTCATTTATTATAAATCCCCTTTAGGTACTGGGAGGCTGTTATAAGGTCTCCCCAGAACCCACCCTTCTTGAGGCTGGACATCCCCAAATCTCTCAGTCTTTCCTTATAGGAGAGGTGCTCCCACTCATGGTCCTCCACCAGACCTGCTCCAAGAGGACTAAGTCTTTCCTGGACTGAGGACTCCAGAGCTGGATGCAGCACTCCAGGAACCAAGCAGAGGGAAGGAGGAAGGGATCATCAGCTCCCTCAGCCTGAATGGCCATACTTCTTTTGGTGCATTCAGGATACAGTTGGTTTTCTGAGGTGCAAGTGTACATTGCCAGCCCAAGTCCAGTTTTTCATCCACAAATCCCCACAAGTCCTTCTCACAGGGCTGCTCTCAATCACTTTATCCCACAGCCTATACTCATTCTGGAGGTTGCTTGACCCCTGTTCAGGGCCTTGCACTTGGCCTTGTTGAACCTCAGGTACACACATGCCCACTCTTGGTCTTGCCCAGGTCCCTCTGGATGGCATTGCATCCCTCAGGCAAGTCAGCCACGCCTCTCAGCTTGGTGTCTGCAAAGTTGTTGAGGGTGCTCTTGATCCCACTGTCTGTGTCATTGATGAACATGTTAAACAGCAATGGTCCCAACACAACCCCCCAAGGACACCACTCATCACTTTTGTCCACCTGAAAATTGAGCCATTGACCACCAATACCCAGATGTGACCAGGTACAACATCTTCAGCCTCTCAATGTTTTTTCCTCAAAGCCCCTTTCTATTCATATAAGAAAAGCTAAAGCATCGTTTGTGTCTGTAGACATTTAGGCAACCCAGTATTTACACTAAAAAAACATAATTTTTTTCTCTGTACATAGTGTATGTGAATAACTCAAAGCACGTTCCTTTCCTAATCAGTCTTTATCAACAATAATATAAAACGAAAATGCTGATGATCCAATTACTTCAGTGCATGCTTCCATTTATACTGTTCTGCTGAGCCTGTCATTAACAGCTCATTACAGTAGCTTTCATGTCAAATTCCTGGTAGATCTGGAAAGGGAGTTCACATCAGCAAATATTACTCATGCAAGTGCAAGTTGCAGAGTAAACCAGGGAGGAAATTCAGCAGTTGCACCTTTCAGTTTTCATACCACCAATGGCTAGCTATACATTATTGCATTATTTTGACACACTGCATTTAATGATACAGTATTTCACAGGAGGTTCACATGCCCCTGCACAACCACTATGAAATATCAACTCCACATGTTTCAATAAGGCCATATGCTGCTGAGACAAGCATAGAGAAAAAAAAAAAAAAGATATATTACAATGTATTCCTGGGAGACTGACAAGTACTTCTGGACTTAAAGGGATGTGTCTTCAAGACAACAGGCAAGTATTTATGTCTACAAAGCCATAGCATGTTCAAGGCAAAAACCAATCTGCTAAGAGGGACAGTCTTTAGACAGCAATCATACCAGCAACAAGATCTCTAAGACTTCCATAACTTTAAATCATTCAGAAAAGCACAGACTTTCATTTAATCAATTTTATCAGGAAAAAAAAGAAAAACAACAACTTCCTTTTTTGGTTGGTTACATCAGCTGCCTAGGTTTACTGAGACAATAACACAGTCATAGCAGGCAAAGGAGAGAAGAGATGATGGAGGGAGTACAGCTGTAGATTGTCTCTGTCTGAAATTACCAAGTTCTTCCTGAAAGTCTGTGTGTCCTTGGGGATCACTCTGTCATCCAGAAAACATAATGTGTGCCTTTCTGTGTACAAGCAAAGAATTAGTAAAGGAAAAAACAGATTAGAGGTAGGCGACCTTTCTGCATATTTAAGCCCATCATTGGATTTAGAAGGAAACAAACCCACACTATTTTGGACAATGTTTTTTTGGTTTGCAAAAGTGGATGAGGGGGGGATGAAAGCTTAGAGTCTACCTGTCTGAACTGTAGGACAGGCCAGAGAAGAGGGATAGAAAGGTCAGAGGGAGGCTGGGCACCTTGAACTCATTACTCTGGCTTCTGACTCGTGTATGTCTTGTGGTGTACATCGAGAGGATGAGATTGGCATTTGTTTCTTTTATCAGCAGGGTTGCCCTGTGGCCTTCCCCAAAATGAAGGAGTATAATCTCCACGGGGCAAAGCGAAAGCCAGCAAACTTTCTGCCAAGAACCAGACAAGGAGAAATGGTTTCTGGGCCTTCCTCTTTGGGACATGTGCCAGGTGAAACATTTTAGAATTTCTCCACCATTTACATAAACACATCTCTCTTGTTTTCTTAATCATAGGAGGCCAGGAGTGTGGGGTTTTTTTCTGTGTTTCTCTGCTGGTTAGGAAAATAAATTGCCATTGCTTTACATACCTTGGTTGTTCAGCTTTAGGATTTGTCTTCTGAGAGCATGGTAATAATCATAGTGTTTTCTCACCAGTATTGTATTGCACAAGTGCAGCCAAATTTTACGGTTGCAGAAAGCATTAACAGGCCAGGCCAAGAGGAACTTTTGACTTTGATTTAATATGAAATTTTACATTGCATCCCCAGCTCTTTGCATCATTACTACAATTATTTGACATGTTTTGGTTTTCACACTGACTGCAGAAAGGTACTCTCCATGGCCCCCAACTCAGATCCAGGGAGGCCAGTCAATCAACAACATGTTTGTGCAAGATGCAGTATTATTAACTATATTTCATAAATCGTAGCTGTGTAGACCCACTGTAAACTCATCCTTGTTTCTTGCTAGTATTTTCCTATCTTTTTTTCCCGACTAGTTTGCAAAGTGTTTCCTTTTTAAAACTCGGTCAATTATTTATGGAAGAATACAGAGGGCACGACATTTAACATATTGAACAAGGACATATTCCCTGCTTCAAGCAATTTTGAACTTCAGGGCTCAGTCATGCTGTGTAGGCACAACTGAGATTATCATGCTTTGACAAGATAAAATTGTTCTGGAGCTTCAAGGCACTGAAAAGACAACACCCCACTCTACCTTCATCTTGGAAATTCCAGACTGTTTCTTCACTGCAGCTGACCTATTCTTCTTAAGATATGGAAAACACTTTATTCTTCCCCTCTTCCTACCCCACACAAATCCTTCACTAATCCTATTGGAACAGTTTTTCCCTGTGATAGAAATCACAAGGTGAAATTTTTTAAATGGCAACCATATAGTATGGGGAGCTGCAAGGAGCAGTCACCACACAACTTAGAGACATGTGAAGGCCACAGCTCTTCTTCCTGCACAACTCCTAGGAAAGTCCAAGGAGCTGAAATTTAAGGGAAACCTACTAAACCATGATAAATACAACAATGCTACCTCCGTGTCTTTAGAGCAGTGTAATGGGGGATACTTCCTAATTTAATTTTCATGCCATTTAGAAGAGTGAGTTACAAAGACATCATAACAAGAACAAAGAAAAGGCAAAACTTGAACTGAGGAAGGAAGTCTGGGAGAGTGTGAGGTTTACCCTCCAGTGGCTCTGACACATGGACAGCTCTGGCTTGGAAGAAAGCTCGAATTCTCACATAGTGAATAGAAATGGTAAGAGGAGAGTGGGGAGAGGGTTGCAGGCATACCAATAATGAGTCTTTAACAAGGAGACCTTTGCAAGTTAGGCCTCACCACAGACTAATCTGAGATATTGTTTGAGGAAAAGATATTAATTACACACATAGGTATGAAGAAAAGAGCTTAGTTTCTAAAGAAAATGTGCCAGCTTCTTTCTGACTACAACATGTTGCAAATACCACACTGTGTCTCTAGAGGATATGTTCAGTCTATGCCCAACATGGCACTAAATGAATCTAATTTATTATTGTTGCTATTTCTATTAGAGTAATTCCACTGGGAATTTTAAAAAATCCTGTAATTTAAAGGGGGTTTTCAGCTTTTCTCTTGATAAAGCTTAGTGCAAGTCATAGCTCCAGAGAAACCACCTGGGATTTCAGACATAATGACTTGCCAGTCCCTCTGCATGAGAAACTGAAGTTCTGGTACAAATAGTGGCTTATCTCCATTTCCTATCTGGGTAACTTTGTCATTATGCATTAATTCTCAGCATTAATTATTCATTTGTTTATTATGATACCCACTATGTTATGTGAGGCAATGGACTATTTTACAGAACACTGGAGCCCAGTGTGAAATTTAGAGGTTTTAAACTCCTGAGCATAAGTTATTATCTTTCCTTTGGTGGTTAAGTTGCTAAATAAAAACAGAACACCTCTCTTAAGTCAGCACAAATTTTATTTTACTACATTTTCTTTTTAAAAATAGGTATTTCCCTTCATGGTGGGAGACAGGACCTAGTCAGCTTAAAATGTTCAATGATTTGTGAGAAGATACAGAAGAGTAGGACTTCAAACTGTTTTCTCTTTTTTTTTTTTTTCAGATGTTATATTTTTCTAATTCAGCCTGAATTCTCAAAATATTTAGTCTTGTCAAAATGTGGTTTTTTGACTCACCATAGCTCCTAAAACCACAGGTAGCTCCATTCTGAACACCCTATATAAAGTTGATTACTAATGTGTAATTATTTTTTAAAATGCTGGTGGAATTGAACATATCACATCAGAGAACTCCTCTCCAAATTTGCAAATTATTCTAAAAGTTCTGAAATCTAGACAAGAATGATCCAAGAGGGATTTCTGCCTCTAATGGGAAACTTCTCAGTCATTAAACAACATGGATAAATATTAAGAACTAGGAAAAAAAAAATGGGATCCATGATCCTCATAAACATTAAAATAGGGATTTATTGAACTCTGAATACCTGGCTCTGGTGGTGTAGCTCAGGAAAATTTAAACTTCTTTCAAAATGACAAATAATGGGGCACATGTTGTACAGAAGCAAAGTTGTTTATATGGGCCTTGTAAGGTTTGCTGTTGACTATATCTAAGCCTAGGGCAATTTCTCAATGATGGCATCTAATCTGTGTTTCAGCCACGGCTGAGATTCTTGGGGAGTCATCCAAATGCTTTCCCTTTGTCTGCTGCAAGGTGCATTTCAGGCAAACCTATTCAGCTGACACAGACATTTCTTAATTCCTTCCATAATCAGCAGCTTTTGACACAAAACAAACACACTGAATAAAGGATTACAGTTTCATTAGGGCTCCATTGACAGTAATTGTCTAAGGCTCAGGCTGCAAGAAGGTAACAAAGCCTGCCTTTGTAATATTATCAAGAGAAGCAATGTAAACTTCATTCTTTGTTTGCTCGAGAATAAACAACTTTAAGAATAGTTAAGTATGTGGTGCCAAGCTTACTTATGTGAGTAATTTCCTCAATTTTTTATTTTTTTGTGATGTACTAAGCCCCTGAAAAATACTTCCTGTTTTTTGCCAGCATTCTCCATCTCTCTGTCTCTCTCTCACTCTCTCTATCTCCCTACAAGTCACACACAGAGAAAAGAAAAATCATCTCTTTTCCATAAGTGTCCTTTTTTTTTTTCAGCAGTGCATGAAGAAATGTCCTCCGTGATTGACCTGTCTTGGCAAATTTCCATAGTTAATAATTTCCTATAAAATTTTTTTGTGAAAATGCCCATTTATATTCATACCAAAAGAATGACAGTTTGAGCAGTTCTGCTGTCCATAACTGTGGCTTTATCTCAGCAGGAGAGATGTGGTCCCTGAAGTAGGCTTCAAAATACTAAGGACTGTATAGCTTCAAGTCAGCTCCACTCAATACAAAGAGTTTGTTTTGCGGCCATCAGTGCAAGTTCCATGCATCACCATTCTGCAGTGCTTTCATTTTCCAAGTGGTCTAAGATGCAATCATTACTTTAGACTAATCCTTAAGAGATAAATTTGTGCCTGATAGTACAGCTGGGGGGAAAATCAAATGTCAGATTGTGCTGAAAAAGAACAAAACCAGAACATTTCATTCAAAATCCCTTCTGTAGAAGTCAGCAACTACAAGACAAATAAAATGATCCCTACATTCTGAAACAAACTTGACTTTTGTAAGAGGTAATCAAACCTTTCTTCTAGCTCCTTCCTAGTATCTTCTAACGTCCTGACCCAGATACACTCACCATATAATATCATTCAAATAATCTGGATCATTCAAATAATCTGGACCTCTTCATTTAAACTTCTCAGGGGAAGCCTGGTATTGTCAGGTGCCCTTGACCCATCAGCCTCTGGCCTTGAATGGGGACAGAACGACTGAGAGAACATTCTCTGATACCTACTTTATGTTTGCTTGACCTCCCCAAGGCTTTGTTTATACCTCTTTCTTTCCTAGTGAAAAAAATCAAAACTTATCAAGATCTCATTAATTCATAGCAATTACTACACACTAGAGAGGACTCCTGTGTCTTTCTTCTCACTGCCATATGAAGAACCTTTTTTGTTGAAAACTGACATGTTCACATACTGTTCTACTTTAGGGCATCAACTTTTGAGCTAATTGAAAATGAAATGAGTGAGTTCAGTGCAATTTCCTGGTTTGTTCTGAAGGCAGAGACAAGAGACAATACAGTGAAATACATACAACTGTATAAATCTCTGCATACATTTGGCATTTGAGGTATTATAAAACCAACAGTATTCATTAGTAGATTTCTCAGTCCATCTTCACTCTCTCAAACAATTCTTGAGCAGACATGCTTTCAGAGGAACAACTTGAGAAAGATTTAAAGGGGGAGATGGTGAAAGCCAGAGGGCTTTTTTTATATGTTTAGGGGGATTATTCCATCAAAATTCATAAGCTGTGTACAACCAGAACCTCTGATTTAGCATAGCATGCATTTAGAGTGTGGCTGTAAATGAAGATAAGAGTCTATTATAGGAAAAATTGTCAATGGAGAGAGTAATTCATACTGCAGAGAAGTAGGAAGGGACACTGCTGGAGGAAGACTTGATGACAAGGTAAATAAGAACAACTAACTACCTAACAAATAAGTAGATTTGTTAAAATGTGTAAGTCAATCCATGGTGAAGTTGCAGAAAATGTTGAACAAAACAGTCTTTCTGTTTCACCTGAGAGTTTTCCTGTTAGAGCCAGGTCAGTGAATACACTCTGTCTTGGGCATCCATTAAGTGAGAGAGTAGAGGGCTTTCTGCCTGCCCAAGAAAGCCTAAACTATTTATACTTGACAAAAGGGTGTAAGAAAATCTTATGGAACAAGGCATTTTTCAGGGATTTAAATGACTCTGAATGCAATTCTATGATTTACAGTTCTGCCACTGATCTATCACATGACCTTAGGCAAGTCACTTCACCTTTATGCCTCAGTTAACCTGTTATACTGACATAATAACACTGAGCCTTACTGGCCTTCAGGATGATGAAATATTTCTTTCCTAGAGCTAAATCCTCTCCATGATGTGAAAAAAAAACCCTCTCTCCAGTGATTAATCCAACCTATGGTTCAAACTGAGCAAATGTTTGAAAAAAAAAATCAGACTTTAGCAATCTAATATTTTATTTGCAATCTGAAATAACAACTGGTGTGGAAAGGCTTGGTTAAAAAGAATTGTGAGGGTTTCTTGATGTGAGTCAAGGAGTGGATGTGTGGGGATCTCAGTGGTAGGGAATGTGCATATAACAATTTGGAGTCCCTTTGCATTCCCTGCAGCATGCCTCTGGCTGTAGGAGCCAGAATCTAGCCCTAAATTAATAATTAGCACTTTCAGTTTAAGCTCTCCAGGAAATGTCATGAGGACAGACAGAAGCAGTTGAAAATGTTAGTGGGCAGTGTAGAAAGATAAGTGCCAGGAGATTTATACCCTGCATTCTTGACAAGCCAGAACAGAATATCAGGATTTAAATAACCCACTGGCAAGACCTTTCACATCAATTTGACTGTGGTGGGAGGATAAACTCTACAGGGATGGCCTGCATGTGTCTTCACAGGTAATAAGAAAGAGGTATCCACATCAGCATGCATGTGAGAGCAGAATGGGCTAAAATCCCTGTATTTGCAAGTGGCTAAAATCACATATATCAGGATTTGCTTTCCCTTGGCTGTATATGTGTTTTGAATTTAGCAGAAGAAAGCAGGGGCTCAAAACTTTATGATCAAGATGAAGAAAATAGATTCAATTCAGCAATAGAAATATCACAAGTTCTCTTTTAAGGCTGCTTGTAAAAATCTCATTTTCCAGTACAATTTGGCAACATATTTTTCTTTTAAGATAATACTGCCAATGTCCACTATGACACACTATGGACACAGATTTGATGAAGGCCCAAACAATTTTATATACAAAATTTGCCCCAAGAATGACATTTGTATTGCAATTACATAAAACTAGCCACTTCCTCCTACAGGTATATAATCAAATTAGATCTTCAAACACCAACCATAAATGAAAAATATTGGTTTAAGCAATATATTTTGCAAGTATCTTGCAAGTTATCCTAAAAAAAATAGGCACTCATTTTTGCAGAGTTGCTATTTCACTCCTAAGTGTTGTAACATGCCCCTGAGTCAGCTGTAAAATATTTGATTTATTATTAAAGCATTTATTAAACAAAAAATACACCTTTTGTAATTTATGTGTGAATAACACTATTAAAATGCAACAACTGGCTTACTACTTGATTTCTCAAGTTCTATAAGGTAAGGGAAATTTTTTGAGATGAGTTTGTGACCTAGGTTTTTGAACGTTGTGTCAGAATAGGCAGTAGTTGACACAGAAATTATAAGGCTGTGCAGGAAAAGCTGCAGTGGAATAAAAAAGCATTCCACCTATGCCTGGAAAAGGTTTAATCTGATAGACCATAATTTCATACAATTGTGCGTATGTTTCTGTCAGTGTGCATGTAGTTAAATTAAAAATATCCAATGTATGCCCATGTAAAAATATATGTATACTGTGCAAATGGTAGCTATACACATTTTTCATATACATATAAAAGAAAATAACTGTAGATGAAATCACATTTTCAAACACAATGTTTGGCTCAGGTAAAACACACCCTTGGGTTCTACAGGGACAAGACTGACCCTTTTGTAAAACCTGCCTATATCATGTATCAAAGAGCCCATCACAAGGGGTTGTGGTCATAACAGAGGAGCCCATCTGTAGAGGGTCAGAGATTTAGGTGGGGTTTAGTTGTCCAAACACTCTTCTGGGTTAGCAGAGGTTTGCAGCCAGGTCTGGGGACATGTTACCAATCTTAGCAGCACTTCTCCTGTAATACAGGTGTGCTCTCAGGGAGGTGGGATGGAAATCCTGACAGGGCTCAGCCCTGAGCTGACTACTGAGCCATCCTGGCCAAGTTAAGCAAATCAGAGCTGCCTTCTTGGCTGCAGAGTGCACCAGCCTCTGGGCTGTGGGATTAGGCAAATTTCTGTGCACATGTATGCACCATGTATGTGTAAGTGAGTAAATGACTGTGCAGCTCTGGGTGCCAGTGTCCTGGGTACAGTGCTGTGGAATACTGGCATCCCTCAGGTCACACCTGCCTAGGCAGGGGACCTGCCAAAGATGCACTGAAGACCACATGGGGTTTGAATCCTTCTGAGGCTGAATCATGAAGAAGGGCTGAGAGCTACAGGACATCAGGATTTACTTCTACTGTGGCCTCCAGTAGCATCTTTAGTGACTTGCAAGAAGCAGCAGAGGCACCTTACGGGTTAGGCAGCAGCTGAACTGCAGTTTTGAGAATCTGAGTGATGCCAGAATGAGAATTTCACTATTTGTCCTGAATTAGGTACTAAAATAGCTTCAGTTAGCTGGCAAATTGGAAACTGCTGCTCAGAAAAAAATCTGGCTTTAATTGTGGCTGATGAGCAGTTTCGAAAATCTGTACAAACACACAGTAAATGTAAGCAAGTACTGATCCCTTGCTGAGTTTTCAGATCTATTGCAAACAATCTGAGCTTTCATAAAAATACACTATTTTTCACTTATCCTATATTTTGTCTCACATTAGGTCACTTGCCAAAAAGCCTCTTGCCAGCAGTCAGTTTAATATGAAGAAGGAAACAGTCTTATTAGTTTAGCTTATTTATGATGACAAAAGGAAAAGCATGAAAACCCCAAGTTGTAAGTGGTAATTTATTCCTGATAAGTAGTAAATCAGCAGGATTTGACTGCCCACATGGGGACCTGCAGTTAAATAATTAATGATAAATAATGAGCCTTATAAATGTTCACAGTGTTTTTTGAGCAACTATTTACACATGAGCTCATTCTACAAACTCTCCTGCTGCTATAATCATGATAACCTGGTGTCCTTTCTGCATTACAGAAACATAAGATGATAACACCAACCATCTCTGTAGTTCAGTTTATATTGTTCATTGCCAGGTTACACTAATTATTCACTGCCTCCAAGGCAGTGCTGGGTTAATACATCAAACTGATGTATCTTTTGTCATGATAAACTTAGCTCACACTATATCATCATACATTCCACTGATATGGTCTTTGTCTAAAAAAAAGTGCAGAATTATTAAAAGAAATCAGCAAGGGAAGCAGACTGTAAATGTTTATGTTCTGGGTCACACACTGATAAAAAATACTGGTATTAAAATAATAAAAGAAATTTGTAAAATACAGTAAAAAAAAATTTCAAAAGTATCAAAGGTTCTGGACCCCTGTAGATATGTGTGCATCCTTTTTCACCATTACTTTTCAACATTAGGCATTAGAAGAGACAAAGTCAGCTCTAACATGGTAATTTTCATATGCCTGAATCTGGGAAACCCTCAAGTCCTTGAGAAAATAAATCACCTGAGAATATCCTCAGTCCTCATTGACTCATGCCCTGATAAACTGCCAGGATAATGCCAATGCACTTTTTTTTTTTTTTTTTTTCTTTCCCTAGGTCATAATCTTTCCTCTTCTGCATTATCTAGCCTCGGCATCATGAATTTGTTGGGAAGCAAGATCAGGAACTTCAATAGTTCAAATCTGTTGTGCTGTTCACATTTTGCTTTGCCTCTGAGGCATCCAGCAAGACCCCACAATGAGACAACCTGCAGGGGGCTGAGGGTAGTCATCACCACTGTCCCTGCTTTTGCTTTTCCATCATCCCCAACACATGGTCCTTCTCTGTGTATTAAATTCCAAGTGTTAAATTCAGCACTGAGTTGAAGTTCAGAGACTTATGAAAATCTAACTATTTAGCTGGACTGTCCATGCTCAACAGATTTTTGGAAAGCTTTAGAAGTAACTCGTGGTCATTAAAAATTAGGCTGTAGGGTGGTCTTGCAGGAGGTAATGCCCTTGGGTGTCTGACACAGCACACTGCCCACACATGTGAATTCAAGCCAGCAAACCACACAGACAGTCAGTATTCTCTTCAAACTGATAAAGCACTAATGACAGGGGAGAACACTTGGAGAACTTGGCCCAGATTTTGGGGGTTTTTTCAGTTTGAGACAAGAGAGGGATGGGTGGGTGCAGAGGAAATAGAGAATGATGATTTTTAAAAAGTCAATGTGTGCCAATTCACCAAATTGTATTTTAGAACAGGAAACAGAAAGGGAACAGAATGGGAACAGAAAGGGAACGGCATGGAGCAGTTATCTGTGTTTCTCTAAATTACAAAAAAGCTAAAACTCACACACCAACAACCCAGACCGTTGATGCATGAGGCTCTGCCCAAGCAGGGGAGAATGGCTGTGAGAGAGGGGCCAAAGCCAGGATCTCCTGCTGGGGGGTGAGGAGGGCAGCAGGGACACACCAGAGCAGGGCACAGGGACAGCCCTGGCACTCAGCTCCTGCAGCTCCCAGTGCCAGGGTTCAGCTCCTGCAGCAGCAACTATGGTCTCCTGGAGGATGCACGGGGAGATCACCCAGCCCAACCCATGCAGGGTCACACTCAAGGGTCTGTGCAGGGGATGGGGGATTGGTCCCCACAGGCTGTGCCAAGCACCCCCTGGCACCAACAAGGCACGATGTGTTTGATTATGTGGAGTTAAGAAACAACAATGTGCTCCAGTGGCCTCCTCCCAGCCTCACTGTCCTCCTGCTCCTTCTCCACAAACATTACCCTGAGACTGCTCTGTCCTGCCCCTCCTTTGCCCAATTCAGCATCCTCTCTCTGGGTTCCAGACAGAGGTTTGGTGCTGTACTCAGCCATGACTGTAGGCTTTCATGCTCCTATTTTCCTTCCCATCTAACCAAATTGTCATTATTACAGTCAGTCTCTCTGAGCAAAGAGAAAACACAACATCTTTTCCTGTCCTCTATTCCTGGGAATAATAAACATCCTTCAAAACCTCCTTGTATTGTCAGAATGGAGGCATAGGCACTCTGGGCATGTGTTTTTGCTATAGAGAGATTCAATGTTAAACTGTTTTGCTTCTTGAGACTTGTTTTTTTTAAGAGCAACCTTTGTCTTTTTTTTCTTTTGGGTCTCATAAAATTTCATCCCCCTGAGAAATAAGGGCTTGAACCCAAAATTAACTCAAAGCAAGGACTCTCCTTCCATGAATTTATGATTCAATCAGTGTGTAATTTTTTCTCAGTCTTAGTGGCTGTACAAATTCTGTAGGTAATTGTGTGGAAATAAATGGGAGAAAACAGAGGTTTATTTTTAGACTACTCAAAAAACCCCAGTTTTTCCATCTCAGCTAGCATGTAGTGACTTCCCTTGGAGAAATAGAAAAATTAAAAGACAGGCATTCAAAATAAACTTTATAACAAATAAGCTATGTAACTGTCACCTCACAACATTTGTTTCTTGACACTGCTGATTTTGCAAGAGAAATAATGTCTTCCTCTGGGACAGAGTTATTTTTTAAAAATATTACTGAATTCAAGTTGCACACCCTATCTCTCTGAAACAAAACTTGGCATCTGCAGTCCTGAGTTCAGAGGAGTTGCTTACAAAGTCAATGTGTTCCAAGGTGATTTTTCACATTGATGAAGTTGAAATATAATATGAATTCATTGTATTTATTAATGCCATGCAAGAAATTGGAGGGAAGGTAAAGTTTTGGGTGTATATATATTCCCGTGCTCATGTAATATACATATTTATGAATGAATACACATTTGTATATACACAGCTATGTGTAGATCTGTGAGAATATACATTATATTCATATATTGCAATATAATTTATACACATACTATTAACAAGTCTGCATTTGATTATTTAGCTTGGAATTATTCTGAGTTTGTATTTTGTACTTTTTGACTTTAAAGCCACTGGGGAAATAAAAGTTTCTGAAAGGGGAAGGAGGTGGGTCAAACAGCTTTGCACATCTCAGTCAGTGTGGGAAAGTTGGTGAGACTCAAGTGAGTGAAGTAACTTTCAAGGAAGAGTAGAACTGTCCCTAGGTTTGCTGAAATAGAACATGAAAACTGTTTCACTTAGGCCACGTTTTGTGCTGGACTAGAAGCAAAGTTTAGTTACTGAGTGTAACCTAAAGGTCAGGATCTCCCATCTGAGAGGTGACAACTTCACAAGACACATTGGCTTGATCACTGAGTGAACAGCTAATCCATGACAAATTTGTTCCATAGAAACAGAAGTGCTGCTCCATGACAGACCACAAAGTGAAAATTTCTTCCATGAATTAATTTAATTCATGAGGAGTGGAAGGGTTACTTTCCTTCAAAAATAAGCCTTCCCAGATAGCATTGTGGCATATGTTCCCATATGAAACCTGCTTCTCCTTGGAATCCTGCTAAGCCCATGGCCTCTGTAGCATTCTGTTACAACAGTGTTTACAAGGTAATAAAGAAAAAGTATTTTATTTATTAAGTGTTATTTCTGGTGCCTTTCATTAAATGCCCCTTGATCTTTTATGTCAGATGACTTTACTGTAAAGACTAAATGAGGGATCCCAATTTATTTCCTCAATTTGATTCATTGCATAACTCTCCTTTTCACCTTTTCCTGGTCACCTTTCTAAGAAGTTCCAATATTTTCAATACTTCCTTCTACTGAAAGCTTCTGAGCCTCTTAATTTTTTTGATGTTCATTTCAGAACTCTGTTTTGCTATCCATTTCTGCATGCAAAAACATTGGCAGCACTGCAGTCAGTTGTCTAGCTGAAAGCAGACCACTGACAGTTTTCTATTGTTCTGTGAGCTTTCTCTCTCTGACATCCAATAAATTTCATCCACTTTTCTGTCCATTGTTTTAAACTAATGGACATGACATCACAGATTTATGGACCATGATAGAATTGCTGTGCACTTGAACCTGTAAGCAGTTCCTTTCATTATGTTCTCCATTAGAAAAGGTAAGCCAGTCTTCAAAGGGCTTTTAGCAAACTCCATCTGTTTAAACTGAAATCATAGTGGGACTAAATTCAGGCATAGTCACAAGAGGCCACAGTGAAGATGAGGCAGCAGTGTGATTGCTTTCAGGAGATCAAGTCATGTCATCACATCACACTGCACAGTGACATTTCTAGAGGAGGAAAAAGGAAGAGAGGGGACAACCTTTAATTACTGCCGTGTGTATGGCGCCAGCATGGATAAGTGCTGAGACATACACTGACAAAATCACTACCAGTTTTCACTAAAAGCTGATTTCCCCTTCCCATTTTCCTGAACAAGTCCTAATGGAGACTACCTTCTGAAAAAGTATTCAAACCAGAGTCTGAACACCTGGAGTGCAAGGACCAGGGACTAGAATTTTACTGTTACTTTGACCAGCAGTACCAGAGCATGCTCAGGCAATGCTCCACAGCACAGGGTCAAGAACACCCAGGACTGCCTGGGAGAAAACAGTGTCAGCTGAGATCTTGGGAGCACAGGGCTTGCTGGGATCTGTCCCTTCTAAGACAGTCCTACCCTCTGAAGCTTTCAGAGCACAATGCTGTTTTCTACAAAATCCTTCTTCACAGCACTTATCATGATTATAAGGGGTTTTCTGCAAACTCTGTGTGCATTAAGTGCAAGATCAGAGTGGTGTAAAAGCTCTCTGCTGTATCTGCTGCTACTTTAGGACTATGTGCTACATTAAGGCTTTCCTACAGAGCACAAAGACCTTTCCTCTTTACCATCTGAATAATGAAAAACAGAAAGATATCTGCTTTTAAGATAAACCACCCAGTGTATGTTTCTTATGTTTGGTGAGCTAAAAAATAGAAACTATGGCCTAAACCACCAGCTATGGATTATCTCACTGAAAAATCATAGAATAGCAACAGACTATTAATTATCTTTCCTTACTATAAACTACTGAAATCACTCTGTAAATGTTTTTCTTTTATAATGATAAACATTTCTGTCACATAGTTTGTATAATTAATCACTTTTCAATTTAAAGGACCATCTCATTTTCACTGGGAAACAGTTTATAAAAACACTCAAGAGTGAAAGATTGTTAATAAATTTTTCAAAGCACACTCACGTTTTTTTGGTTAAACAGTCACTCAGTATTTGTGGTATGTTTGCAGTGACATTCAGACCATGTCAAATTATGCAGCTAAACTCTTTCCACAGAGAAACTGGCTTTAAAAAATCATGGACTTGGGAGCTGTTCAATGTTTCTCAATTTAGCCTCTGTAAATGAAATTTAAAGTTTAAAGAAAGGTTGTTTGTGGCAGTTTAATGGGATGAAAACTGGAAAAGAGACAATTAAGATTCTCTGGTTATGTTCATTCCCCAAACTAGTAACACTATTCTTAAACAATATGAGAAACCAAGTATTCTCTCTTCAAACTTCTTGTGTTCACATCACAGAAGGAAACAACGTATGGAAAACTATTTCATCATATCCATTCAACTTCCTTAGCAGCCCTGCAACTGCTCTCCCATGAGTGTCTTCTAAGATTGTGGAGAAACAGCACCCCAGTGTCTTTTCAGCTATTCAACCTGCAATAAAGCAATCCTTTCCTTCAGTGTAATATTAGGATAGTCTTTTAAGGTCTGTGACTGAACAAGGCTCTTTCCATCTCAAAAGCATCTTTCATACGGCAAACAATATAAAACTATCAGCTATGTCAGCAGTCTTGTGACACTGAAGGACTTAACTGAAGCAAGAAATTAATTTTAAAATACAATCCTGCATTTGTATTTCCAAGATTTCTATCCTATGTATTCAAACTACCCAGGACATCACTTTTGTAAAAGACAGGTTGTGTTTGGCTTTTAATTAAGCTTTAATTGGCATTCTTTGTGCACTGACATTCTATTACAAGCAACCTAAACTTTTGAACTCAGTCCTTCAAAATATGTCACATATTTCTTACCAAAGATGATATTTTCCTGGACCGAATTTTTAAATATGTAAAATTAGGATGTGATTTTTTTTCCTCAAAAAAAAAGTGTTTATAAGTAAGCAAAGTTAAGCAAATTTGGCTCTCAGCTGTTCAATGACCTCTTTTCTATAGGTTTTATGTTACTCTTCTTTTCCCATAATGGTTTCAAATTTCCTACATGTTACATTCACAGAATTTCCAGAAATTTATCTATCATGGGAAGTTGACACTGCTTGTGAAGACAGAAACAAGCCATGAAGCAATGAAACTGTGTTTCCATGTTACAACAGCTGGGAAGGACACAGATTAATATCAAATCGAGACAAAAGCTTTTGCTTGCAGAATATCAGTATATAATAATTTAATATTTTATGCTAAAGTCAAAGTTGTGTGTCAAATTCCCATTTTGTTGCCATTATAATTCCCAAATTATTCTGTTTATTTTCAAACAAGTATTTTGATACTTGGTGTCCCATCTTGGTATGAAAGAAAAAGATTTCTAAATATTTGTAGACATTTGAATAGAAATGCATATACCTACTTGACATACAACACAATATTGATCACAGTTCAGAATGGAATTCTTTCTACTGTATTTGCACAATATGCCCAGTCTCTTTTTCTGAGTTGCATCTCACTCATGGCCTCATATTGGCTCAGTTCCAGGTAATACAAAGACCATTTTTCTGGAGATATGCCCAGAACAATTTAACACTGCACATGAAAAAATTCAAGTAGCACCTGTGCCATTCCAAACCTCATCAGCAGAATTAGACACACACCTCAAAACCACAGCCAAAATGTAATTGATTGAATCACATTTAAACTGGTGGATGCTGTGAAAATGTATAACCTTATTTTTTTTTCTCCTGTGACACTGAGAACAAGAAGAATGCACATAGAGGCAAGAGAGTTTTTTCCAAGATGTATGACACTGTAATGCACAATTTTAACTGTAGCAATAATTACAACTCCTTCATTCCTTGATAACTGCTGTTTTGCTATGTATGGTCTTGTATAATTGTTTGCACACCTTAGAGAGACTGCCAGGAACAAAATAAAAAGGGGGAAAACAAAATGGAAGGAAAAAAAAAACCAAAACCACCCTAAAAACCTAAAATAAATAATAGCTATTCTTGTGTCATGATTCATGTGAGATCTAGCCACGATCTGATGTTACTAATTTCCAGACAGACAGTCAAGACATGTTTAGACAGCAATGCATTCAAGAACGTGCTGGTGGAATTGTTTACAAATTTGAATAAATCCTCTATTTTCTTGTGTGATGTTTACTCTGGAGATTTTTGCATGGGTTTCAAAACTTTACCCTTGATTTATAACTAGCTCACAAATGCTCCAGCTAAGCCATAGTGAAGAAACACTTGAGTGGTGATTTATTCATTGTAAGTATACATGGGTAAGGCATAATAATGGTGAGGTTATGCTTGTTCTCAGCTCACAATGGCGAGAGTTCAAGGATTGCCAGGTGAAGGATTCTTAATAATTTCCCCCATGTTGCCCCCATATAAATGAGGATACTGAAAAGCTGCAGACGGAGAGGCCATGCTGGAAACTGTCAGATCTAGCTTCTCAAAGCTTTCATTACCCATGTCATGTGTGATGACATAACAAAAAATTCTTTGATCTTGTAAGAAGACAAAAAAATAAATTGAATGTGAATTGTAGTATGAGAGACCTCACACAGCTTTTTTAAAAAGGGAAAGCATTCCTGAGATCACCCATTTTATCCATTGTCAAGAAAGGCCCACCTCTAGCTTGGAAGCCACTTTTCTGGCATAAATGGCGAAATATCACCTCAGACAAACCGAGTAGGTTTTCAAAGGGATGTGCAGGAGGTTCACTAACAATTGCCTCTATTAGTCAGTGGGTAGTTAATAAACACACTGCTTTGAAAATTTACCTCTGCATGTCCACTCTCCTTTCAGATGTACAATGGCAGCAGCCAGTTTTCTAAAGAAGCTCCACCCAGTCAGCCCTTCCAGCTGGGAGGGCAGGAGGACATCTGTCTCTAGAGCCACTGTCAATCATATTCTAACAATCAGTACTTCTCCTCAGCTGAATTTATTATTTGCACTAAGTGATCTGTTTCTCTCACTTACTCTTCTAACCTCCCTCTTCTGAGGCTTCTGGTTACGAGATATAAAAGTCTGTCTCTTGCATGTTTTTTTTTTTTTAAAGGATTTTTTTGTCATTGAGATACCACATTCTTTATATATGAGATTCTAGATTCTTTCCTGATGCATTTTCAGTGTTTTTACCCCATAATATCTCTGCCTGATTTGTCCCTCACTCTAATGCTATTTCACTTTACTTGTGTTTTCTCTCCTTTTGCAGTAAGACTCCTGCTCAAGAGAAGGGTCTGATGTGTATTGCACACTCTCCCGAGCAGAGAACTTTTCATCCTGCAATTTGTGAAATGGCACATATACCAAACCACAAAATAAGAAATTATTACATATAAAGCATGCTAAGTAATTATGATAAAATGAAATATGCCTCGAATAGACATGTTTCCAAGCTTTCAGAGGAAGCTGGAAAGAAATCCAGTTGTTATGTGCTTGTCTGTATTAATAAGTTGTTATTTAATTTACCCATCCAAAATATTTATAAAGGATATTTTACTCTGTGATGTTTATACTATTGTGCAGCCAAAAGCATGTCTTACTTGCATATTTCAGATACAATTTGCCATATTATGTCTCTCTCCATTCTAACATGAAATCATCAGAAACACTTAAAAACAGAAGGTATGAATTCTTCAGGGCCCCTTCAAACAGAAATAGGACGTTTTCCTGTGCAAAGAGGCTAACTGGGAATTTGACATGTAAATTAGCAAAGAGGCTGATGTCAGCTTCCATATTAACTTCTTTGCAAAGGTAAGACACTAATTTCCATTTTAGATGCTCCCAAACTTATCCCCATATGCTGAATTTTAAAAGATCCACAGCTGGTTTTTCTTGGCTCTGTCTCACAAGAACTTCTGAGGAGCAAGATATTGAGTGTAAGAAAGAAAAATTGCACTGAACATATGTCTTTATAAATAGCAGTGGCTCATAATGTGGCACTCATATTTGTGTTTACTGATGTTTGAAGAGCGATTTGTGAATGTATTCACACCAGCCTTGTTTCATTTCCCTTATTATTACACTGTAGGAATGTGCAGTTTTAATCTTTAAACTGCTTTCATAACAATATTCCCTCTCATG
Organism: Serinus canaria; assembly: GCF_022539315.1. Lineage (NCBI taxonomy): Eukaryota > Metazoa > Chordata > Aves > Passeriformes > Fringillidae > Serinus > Serinus canaria. The sequence goes on from NC_066315.1 coordinate 12,970,439, forward strand.
TCTGTGTGCAGATATGTCTACGTCTCCAGCCATCTATGTAGGAAAAGGTTGATAATGAATATCTGAATAATCTGTATAGCTGGACAGGAAAATGAGAATCTTTGCTGGATGTTAGTGATTCAGAGATAAATGGTGATTTAGATTCCTGGTGGAAATAGATATGAACACTCATATATGATTTGAAATATTCCAAAAGTGCAGTTATCTGACTATGTTTCCTCTCTTCTGTACCTCTGTGTAGGAATCACCACAAAATGTTGGATGGCAAATACAGCAGCTAAACTGAAATACATTGTGTTCACTTGACCTTGATGAAATATCCATTGAAAAAATAGCAAAATCAAACACTCACATGGGTAGGATGGGCAGCACGTTCTTACTGATATTTTGTTCCATCTTTACTTTTCTTAGTTTTTTTCCAATTTTCCCCAATTATGACATCTCTTGCCATGTTAAATATTTCCTCTCCATTTTTAATGTTTAGACAGGATTTTGTGAAGCTCCTGTGTCTTTCACTGCTGGTCATTCAGCCCAGCAGCAGATATTTCAGCTCAGTCTATGCATTATTCCAACTCTGTGTGAGTATTTTCCTTTTATTCTGATTTTCTGATACAACAAGAATTGCTATTGACACAGATAAAAATCAACAACAGATATCAAATAAATGTATATCGTAGTTTTCTTATTTTAAAGAAATCTATTTAAATGCTGCTATTTTAATTTCAAAGTGCCAAGTTACTTTATCAGCTGGTGAGTGAGAGGATTCAAGCTCAGGATATGCTCAGGAAATCACATACATCCTCAGCAGCCCTAGATAAGGGCATGTTTATGTTAGCACTGCTCTGTTTTTAGTACTTGAAAAACATGGTCATGGATATTTCAAGATGGTTTGAAAACCATCTCTTCTAGAAAAGATTTAGAGCAAAATGAGGCCATGATGAAAAACAAGGGAGTTGTAATTATTATTTGGATGATCTGGAAAGCAGCTTTTCACCCATGAGCTTTTTTTCTCTAAACAAGGCTGGATGATTATGTCAAAATAATGCTGTGGATGTGTGCAGGAGGTGTAGTATTGTCAATAAAAGCCTTAATACTTAGTTGGTATTTATTAGATACCTGTTTGACTGGCTATAAGGCATATATTAAAACAGGACTGAAATAGGTAACTATTTAGTCAAAATAGGCCAAATTCAGAGATACCCCATAAAACTATCTTAAGAGGTGTATTTAAGAGTGTTGTGTATAAAGCAGTAACCTAACAGAAAAAATAGTGGCAAGAGACTACCCTTGCTAATGCTACCCTTTATCCTTATCTATGCACTTCAAGCATCCTTGCAAACATGATTTTTAACATATAATCTTAATGTCATCCATGCAAAACAATCACTATAGGTACTATCAATTTGAGTAAATACATATTACAGCTTAACACATGGATTTTTTTTGTTTGTACAAGCAGCTGCAAAACTGTGGATTGTGTGAAAGAGACCAGCACAATGCTGCTCTGTTCTGCCTTTTCTCCTGCACTATACTTCTCCCACTCTCTGAAGCAGTACCTGTCCACCTCCACATACACATGCTGAATTCCTGAAAGAGACTCACATTTGCTTTTGCTTTAAATGAAAATGTGCTCAGAATTACTTTCATAACTTTTTCATTTGGGATCTTACTGAGTTTTAACAGTTTCCTGTTTATTTTCTCACCTCTCTCACAGTGGATTACTCATTTAAATCATCATCAACATTAATGCTTAGCAGCATAAGCCTTCAATCAAGAGAATGTTTTATACCACTTTTATCTGGATGTACTGCAGAAACCATATACTGATCATGTAACTTCATATGAAGGCTTTTTATTTTCAGGACAGCCACAAGATTAGGCTTTCAGAAACTCACTCACATGTGAGCGCCAATACCATTCTGATGCAAGTGAACCTGTCATCAGTCATCCCACGCAATTGTGTATGAGTGTTGATCCTCTTTTCTGCAGCAGTTCTTCACACTGAGATCACAGTCTAGAACAGGAGGGTCAACATTATCCAGCTATGTAAGTTCATCCTTAAATACATCAGCCATTCTCCTTATTTCTGAAGTGGTTGACTTCAAGGGAGGAGGGACTTTCAGTTGTGCTGAGAGTACAGACTGCACCTCTGGGAATATGGATACAACCCAGAAGGCCTGGTGTTCTCATGTTCATATTAATACACTGTATCCTCTTCCAGCTGACTTATTTTAATGATGGAATTTGAGCTTAGGGAATAGACCTAATTTGTAGATTTTTATATTCAAACAGGAACAAATTCACAGAACTGTGTTTCTTGTGTGACTGTCCACATCCCCAGAAAGGAGCTGAATTCTCCAGATTTCACTACTTAGGGGTAGAAGCAACCTACAAAGAGCGATTTCAGGGGTACTACAGAACTTGTTTGGAACTGGGCAGTTCAGGTTTGCATTTCACCTCTCAGTCACAAGGTTACAGAAATGGGACACAGATTTGGCCTCTGAGTAAGGAAACTGTATATGAGCACAGACTCCTGCACAGAGTATTACTGGTCACAGCTCTTAGTTTAAGGATTTATGGGTGGATATATTATGTCTCAGCATCTGTTCTGCATCACAGTTTCTGACATGGAGAAAGAGTCTCCCACAGTGATTTCAGCAAAGACAACACAGCATTCGTAGACAGCACAGCAGACAAAATTTTGGCCCTGAAAACAAAGTATTTGGTTCATTGGTTGGTTGGTTGGATTTTCTGTATATAGTCAGGCTTCCTGCTTTAAAATTCTGCACATGTATTAGACCTCAATAGTTAAAATTGGGTCACTGCATGGTTTTATCATCTGTACATACTCTGTTAAAATAAAACAGTTTGCATTTTAACTGGCAAAAAAAAAAAGAAGAAGTTCAATATCATTTTGTCTTTTTCTCTACACAACTTTGGCATTCTTTGTCAGAAGCGTGGTAAGCAGTCTTTCCCATGTAAGCAGGGTATGATGTCTAAAAACATATAAACTTATTGATGTCTAAAAACATATAAATGTATTTCAGACTGAAGAACTTTCTTTTGAAGAAGTTCCATAGAAAGGTGTCACTCAAAAATGGGCTTTGCTCCTTGTTTTACGTGACATCCTCCTCATTCTTTCAAAATAAATGCAATCACTTTAATTGATTGAACAAATCTTCAAAGGTTTTGAATCAAATGTCAAAAGTTTGATTTCTCAGCTATAGCATTTCAACACTCACAAGTTTGTACCAGTGACATATTTGGTTTTATATCTGTCTTTTAAAATTAAAATATATTTTTCTGGTGTTATTATTGGTTACATACTGTCATTTTCTCTGGCTTCTTTCATGACCTTTATCACTTTTATATTTGAGAATCTAATTAATAAGATTAATTCAGGCAATCTGATAAGTCAAACAGTCTGGGGAAACAGTAACGGAAAGGAGGTGTCTTTACTTAATTTCACTCTGCTGAGGAAACAAAAACTTAAATACTAAAACAGAGAAATTATAAGACTCTCTTTTATGGAACCCGAGAGAAACAACTTGAATGAGGTATTATCTCTAGAAAGAGACTATAAGAAAATTATAGTGAAACAAGAACCAAAATTTAAACTATTTTAATACAGACTAAAACTATGAAAAGTAATATCAATAACACCTCACCAAAGGACATGCTGGCACACAAAAGTCTAACCAGCACCTCATCCATGACCCACTACAAACTGGGATATTTAAGTCAGAATTCACTCAGAACACTACAAATTTTTCAAGTGTTGCTGTGATGGATCAGTTTGGCCCTTGCTTGAAGGCATAATCTGGAAGAGATGTATTGTTGGTTGTAATTTGGGAGAAATGGGTATCAAGCAGCATTCACAGGAATACAGACTAATTCCCTGTCAAATGATTGGACCACATATTGCATGTTTTAAGGCAATGAGAGCAGAGATGCTGTATACAAGAAGGAATTTAATTTCTCAGAGGAAAAAATTACAACATGAGCAAATAGAGGACTGTCAGACAGTAGCTTTGAAATTGCACATTTGAAGGGTGCTAAAGATATTACTGAATGAGCAGAAGGGTTTGAGTTTAATGGAAGCAAACACCATTTCAGGGGTAATTATTGAGATATATATTTCTGCTGAAGCACCACCCCTCATTTGCTTCAACCTCTTCCAAACTTTACAAAATTGGCCATGAGAATTATGGAAAAATATCTCAAGAATGGCTGAGTGCTGTCAGCCCCCTCCTGCAGACAGAATGAGAAAGAGTATTAAGAAGCAGCACTGTGAGAAAAGTCATATAATTATTTGACTGTAGAGTTTAGCACAGACTACTTCTGAGTGGAGATGAGTTATGTGCCCAGCTTAAATAGTTCAAATACATTTAGTAACAAATAGACATTATTGCAACATCCAGCAATGTGTGTCCCATCCCTATTTATCTGATAATTAAATTATTTTCTGATAGCTTTTACCCTGAGAAAATGTCCTGTATGTAGCAGTAAAAATGCTGAAAAGGTAGAATATTTCAGATCATATACAGTTTCCTGAAAACAGACTTTTTTTTTTTTTTTTTTCAGAGACCTAGGTGCCACATGCTCACTGCCTGTGTCTCTGCAGGCTGATTTCTTCACACATGGGGTATCTGAATGTTAGCAGAAAGTGTCTGTTATGTGATCTCTCCTTTATTAAAGAAATTGTAAAAAAATGGCACCTTTGGTCTTTTTAGTCTAAGTTTAAGCAGTTTGAAATTCTGAATGTGCCTGGTGTAGTCTGCTGCTGCTGAACTCATTGAAAGTGCTCATGAGGAAGATGTAGTATATGTGGGTAATAACCTTTACAGGAAGAAAATAATATTGAAAGTGAGAGGGATGTGTTGCACTGAGCTGCTAGCACTTCTGATCTCACCAATGCTGTTTTATTAGGAGCAAATAGAGATCCATAAGTCTGCCTGCCTTTTGGGATATGTCATTAAGTGAGGTTTTTCAGTATCACAATTTGAATGGGAACAATAACAGCTGAAAGACATTAAAGATACACACTTCACTCCACCATGCAGCGTCTTTTCCAGCCCCTTGGAAAACTGTCATTTGGAAATAACCATTGGAAATGTCCAATGTAAATATTTAAGTTGATTATTCTTATCTTACTTGTGCATTAGTTGAAAAGCCCAAGAGTCTGCCAAGCAAACAATCCTGAGGAGTTCTTACAGAAGAACAAGACATTCCAGTTACAGCAGTGAAAATACAAACAGGGTTTCTCTTAACAATTAACAAAAGAATAGAAACAATGTCAGCATTCCACTAGAGACAAAACAGTGCAAGGGGAAGTCCTTGTCAGTTGAAAAGCAAATATTTTCTGAAAAACTATTGATTACATTTGAACTCCTGTTAAAAAAATAGTCAGAAGTCTAATTTTCCTTCACTAGTCATAGATAAGCTTTTACTCCCCCAAAATTATTTTGTCTTAGGAAAGTGGTACATTTTTAATAGGGTTTGTATTTTTGTATTGTAACACTTAGACAAAAACAAACAAACAAAAAAGTTGGGTTAGTTTTGGTTTTGTTGTTTATTTGTTGTTCTTTTGATTGTATACAATATGACGCTGCTCTGTGCATCCCCCATTCATGCAGGGGAGTGCCTGTCAAAGTGGATAGTTTCACTTGTGGCAGTGCCTTAAAGGATAATTTCCCATGTCACTGTGGGCACCATTACACACGATGCTGTGTCAGCAGGAGGCTGGCTATGTCACTCTCAGCATTCATGTCACAGGAATGCTGAAATTCCACAGGAGGACATTCCCTGCCATGTGGGGTGGTCTGCACAGAAGCCCACCCTGGAAACATGGCTGTGGAGCAAGTCCCTCTACATCTAGTGGCACCATGACTCCACACTACAGAGAAATTTGCAGCTTACCTGAATCCACTGCACCACATAAAGTGTGGGATTTGATTCATCCAGTGTTCCACTTCTGCCCACCTATAAACACTGCAGAGTTCCCAAACCCAGCTTTGTCTCAGTGTGATAGATTATAATGGTGCTGTGCTTTTTTCAAAAGTCCTTTCTAACAGCCTCCATATGCCCACTGACAGCACAGCCCATACACTTCACCAACAACAGCTGGCTCAGAATCTGGTACTCTAGAGAGTATTCTCTGAATATATTTTATTGTTTTAATTGTAGTTACCGAGGAATATCTTCTTCAGCATAAAAATACTAGCTTAAATTCAACTAAACTCTTTCAAAAAATAGTAACAGGGAAATAACTCCTGAGAATATTCTTCTACCAAAAGTGAAATTGAAGTGGCACATTCAGATATTCCTGCACATCAAGAATTTCACTTAGTTTAACAGTTGAACATTCTGAATCAGTTAATTATTGTTGCTGAAATGCATATTTGAAATGTGAAAAATTGTGTAAAAGTAAGTAGAGATAAATCAAATGGGGACCAGAACAATTGTTAGTGACCCACTGAGAAGAAATAAACCAAAAAATCTGAATTAAATGTTTCTACAGAGATTTCAAAAATCAAAAATGATGATACATGTTTAGGAGATAGAATATATATGGATGAAAATTCTTCTACATTATAAAAACAATCTTCCAGACAGAAAGCATATGCAGTTTTTATATACATATGTATGTATGTGTGTCCACATGTATGTGTACATGTGTGTTTACATACATTGTTGGGTGTGTACACACATATATGTTGTAAAAATGTATGAAATGTGTGTATTACTTTGCAGTGTCAAGTCATAGCAGCAATATCACTGCAGCTGAGCACACAAGGACACGCTTGTCCCTGAAGTCTATTCACATCTCATACCTACTGCCAGAAATGAACGTAACGTCTGCAGCACAGACAGATCATTTCCCTTCTTCCTCCCCTCTGAATGTGCCATCTGACCTAAGGGCTCCTCAAAGCAACCCAACACACGTTGTTGGAGTTTCCTAGTTAGAAAGTTGGAGCACTTCTCCCTCTTTTCATCCCAAAGTCCAACAATAATCTGTTCCTTTGTCAGGTGTCCAAAATCGCCCCATGATAGTTTCCATTCCATTCTCCACTGATATTACAGATTCATTGACTATTTTTCTTTTTTTCACTATGAAAAAATAATCCTCCTGCAGAAACACAGTGCCTTTGAGTACTCTCCACCCTCTAATTTTGTCCTTAATATAATTTTCTTCTTCTTTCTCTTCCAGCTGTAGCCATGTCCTAATTTTAGGTTATTGAACTTAGTCCATCAAATCTACTTCTACAAAGAAATATTCCTCTCCCACATAATTATCTTTCCATCATCTCTTTTAACTGTAGAGTGGTCCAGAGCTATGTTTTCGTTTGGGTCCTGTGTATTTTGATTTCTTCTTGCAGTTACTGAGGGGTTTTTCCCTCACAAAAGGGTATTTATTTTATGATGATTACCTGATGATGGGATAAATGGTTTTACCCACTAAGCTAGCACCAGAAATTAGACATTTAGCTTCTCGGGCTCCAGATGTACAAAGATCTGTGGAAATTAGAGGAAGTTCATTCAAGAACCGGAATAAAAATTAGAGGAGGAATATTTGAGCTGAACATGTGAGAAAAACGTCTCTCAAACTTCCTGCCAGAAAATGGGTGCCAGAGAATGAGAGAATGGCTCTGAAAGAGAAAGAATATTCATCTATTTCTAATTTGTGTCCTAGTTTGTGACTTTGGCATAAGGCATTTGGCATTACCTCTGAGGTATCTCTTGCTGCATGACATTGAAATTTGCTTCCTCAGTGCCTTCCCTTCAGTCTCAAAGGCTGGGATTTATCCTGATATCCAAAACAGTACCTTTGCCATTTGAGACACCTAAACAGATTAGGTGTTTTTTTTTTTTTTAATGAGTGTCCTACATGTTTAAACTGTCATTTAGGCACTTGAGTACTAGGTTAATGCTGGACTGAACCTACTTAGCAAATTTCCCACACCCAAAATTACATCATTTCCGACATGCCATGTAGGCAAGCCCTTCCACCCACCTTACCACTCCCTGTTGAGCTGCACCTGCTACCTTGTGTGCACCCAAATGCTCCAGGATAGTGGGCAATAAAACTCACAGTCAGAGTTAATGATGGCCAAATGCACCCCAGCAAGTCCTCAGAGAATTGATAAGAGTGTGAGAGAATTTACAGGGAAAGGTAAAAATGTCTCAGTGAGTCTACATTAATGCTGCCAAACTATTTTTTGAAAACCAACATATTGCAGGCAATTTACAGTCTACAGTATTAGTAAGATAAAATATCCAGATTCAAACAGCTAAGAAATCCCCTGTTTTCTAACCTTTCTCATGTAACCTATAAAATGTAAACATTTTCAAAAGCAAACTTTGAAGTAGAATAATATGTATGGGTAAAAGTAATATCAGGTTATTAGATATTAGCTTATATTCCAATCTCACTCTCCAGCTGTGAAACTCTTTAAAAGTTGTGAAAAATTTAGGCTAATTCAGTAAGAGTAAATTAGATTGCTCTAGATGATATTTCCTGTGTTATTAGTCTATGTGTGTGGGCCTAAAGCTAATTTGCATAGTACAGTCTGTATTACAGCAAGATGGGGCAAGCACAATCTGTTTACTTTGGTTCAACAATTTCTCATTCTGTAGCCAAAGAATAAGGTGGGGCTGGTTCCTTCAGGTTCTCTCTGCTTAGCCTTTTTCTTTGGATCATTGTTGCATCTCACATTTGAGGTATGGAAAGTAACATTATAAAACCTAAGGTAATTTCTTTGAGGGCTCTCTGTTTCATTCCTACAGCTTCTCAACAGGACTTCTTGGCTAGACAATGCCCCCCACTAACAGAAGACCTCTAATTCCAGGTTTACCAATTTGTGGTGAGAGCCCTGCCAGATCAGGTCTGCGTGTAAGTGTGTCAGTGGTTCTGTAAATAAAACAGATGAAGGGCTATAGCCTCATCCAAAATAAGATGGTATTGCTCACATCTGTGCAGGTAAAGACTTATCTCTCACCTTCACCTGCACTGTGTGCTGCAAACAGTGTATGGCTCACAGTATGCCCTGAACCACACTCCAGTACATCTGAGAAAGCCTTAGCACAGTTTTGTGCCAGGCAGAACACTAACAATTAATGAGACAACAAAGTGGGACACTGCTTGAAAGCCCTCAGTTTAATGTTTTAGATATACCTCTGACAGTAGGAGAGCAGGTGTCTGCAGGAGTGGGGTGTTTTGTGTGCTCTTTTTATCCATCATGGATTGAAATTAAGTAAACATGAACAAGACTAGTGGTTACAAGCAAACTTTGCAATTGTGTATATGAACATCTTCAAAAGCAGAAGTTGACTTGGGATAGCACCACCTTTCCACGCCTTTCTTGAGGTCCTTCTTTCGTTATTTGCACAAATAGGGTGAATATGCATTCCTGAAACTTTTAAAGTGGCACTCAAAGTTAGAAAGCATTCTGCATTAAAAGTATTACAATTTTACTGCATACCAAGTGCACATTCCCTCAAGAACCTTATACATTTTAAATGGCCTGCTGTTTTATTAAGTTAGTTGGGTTTGCTTGTGTTAAGTTTATGGCTTTCTAATGAAACCCTTGTTTGGGTTTCTTTTCAGTGGAGAAGTGTCCTATGGCCTACACCATGTGTAAAGTGGTCACAGCTATTTTAAAAGGTAATTCTCAATGGACCTCAGAACAGCTCAGCCTACCTGAAAGGTGTCATTACTTCATGACCTTAATGAATGACTGTTTAACTTTTTTTGGTGGTCACAAAGAGGAAAAAAACAGAGTGCAATAGTGCTGGATGACAGGATGTCCTGAGATGAGAAATTCATGAGAATTTCTGCCTTTGGATTTATAAATTTATTTGTCCTCTTGCTGTGGAGCAGAGCCAGGCTGCATGAAAAGCCACTATTTAAGTGTCTATAATATTCTAGAGCTGAAAGCATAAAATGCTCCCAATGCTGTCATCTCTGCTTAAGCTTGCATAATCAGAATTATTTCAGATGTACCTAGGACAAAAACTTTAAATAATTTGTTATATTTTTTTTCACTGCTTGATGTGGCAAATACCAATCTGATGCTGATGCATTCAGTAGCTTTATATTCTAAGAGTGTTTTTGATTCAAGCAGCACTTTCAGGTTTACTTAGACAGCCCTTGCTCTTTTTAAAAAACAAATGATGTCCAGAAATCCTGACACTTGTTCTGTTAAATATCCAAACACAGTTTCTCATGTTTTTTATGAACTGGACTGGGTTAAGACATTTTAGAGCCACTGAGAAAGGGGCACTTAGCAGCAAAGGTGAGCAGATCTTTGTCATGCCATGTTTACTTCCAGGCTGTATGGTCACAGATACTCTTTTGAAATCTCTTGGAGTTTAGTAATAATTTAGATTGCAACAGCAATTATCCTGGTTTGAAAATTAACATCATCTACACATTTAGTAAAAAGAAGGATCTAGAGATACGACTGCATTTTTGCTTTCTTTGACATAGATTTCAAAGAGCATGGTAGACGCTTTGAGTATCTCAGAGCTGAGATGATGAATTTAAGGTTATTTCAAGAGGAATAAAATTGGCCCTACCCATCAAGACTGTGCTTTAGGCCCACACATGCTGAGCACGGGCAACTTAGATTTCCTCTGGGCTACTAAAGCCAAAAGACAGCAGACACTCAGGTGTGTTTCAAATCAAGCTTGAGGCTGCCAAGAAAATCTAGTCACCTGAGAGGACAAGGCCCCTCCAGGATATGAAGATATGTTTTCTTATATGGAATTTCGGTATAACCAGTGGAATTTCAGTATAATTTCACCAGTGCCGGGGTGGTGTGTCAGAGACCTCTGTCCAGGTTGTGCTGCATATTTACTTTCTGAGACCCAAGTCCATTTATGATATCTGACACTGTAAATCTAAAAGTTAAGGCACCTAGGGCTATTATTATTATATGTCAAAACTCATTAAAAATGATGACAAGTGTATTCTGGTTCAGTTAAAACAAGCCAGTGTCCAGATACTGTCTTTGTTAATTCATAGTTGAATTTGAGATGCTCTCTCCTGGAAGCAGTTTTACTGTCCTTTGTGCAAGGAAATTTCTATTGGTACTGAGTCAAAAAAAAATTTGGTCAGAGAGATATAAAATATCTAAAAGAAAATTGTTACCAATTAAAAATGTGTTTCTTTCTTCTGTACAGGAGAAAGAATAAGCAGATGGCATAATAAGATGAGAATAAGGGGAAATTTACAGATCAAAATATCTAATTTTCTGTGTTAAATATAGCAAATTACTTCAGGAGGTAATAAACAGAAAATTGAAAAGATGAGAGAGAACAGTTACTTGGCTTTTCCTTATCAGAGTGAACGGTAGTGAAGATAAATGCTTATGTTACCCATTGTTCAGGTCTGGTTTCCTTTTTGACTGTCCTGGAAAACTCTTACTAAAACATTGACAATTGATGGAAGTTCAAAGTACAAGCAATTTAATTTTTTGTTTGAGAAATAAAAATCAGAAACTATTTAAAAACTTTATTAATTTAACTTCCTCCTTGAATCTTTAGGTCATGTTGTGCGTGTCTTTGCAAAGCAAACACTGAAGAAGGCAGCAGTCAGACACTCCCTGTAAAAGTCCTAAAAATCCTTGCTTTCAGATACAAATGTGCTCATTTGCTGTATAATTCAGGGGTTTGCAGACACAAGTACATGTGTCACATCACCACACATCACCACCTCCAGGAACATGTTTTATAAATCCGATGAGGTCTCTGTTCAAAATTCACTTGAAAAAATATTACACTAAAGAGTGAGAGTCATATTGGTAAGGCAGACAATTGTGCTACTTCTGATCCCAGTTGTGCTAGAACTGTTCATTAATTTTATCTGTACAGACAAGCAGGGTGAATGAAAGAGCCTTGACCAGGGATTAGTTAAGAAGTCTCCCAGCCAAATCAAAGCTATGTTGTGTGAGTTGATCACATTTCTGAGGTTCTGTCTCAATTCCATACCTAGCTGAGTTTTAAAAAGCTGCCTAGATTATCAAAATGAAAAAAGAGTTTAAAATTGACATCATGTTATAAATTCTTTATCTTTAAATCATTATATGAAAAAGTTCTTTAATATCTTGGGTAAAAAAACAGTTTCGAAACTGTCACGTATCCCAGGAAAAAGCAATACGTGCAGTCATTTTCCAGTTTGCTTAAAAACAGGGAATGAAATGCTGTTATTTTGCACAATACTTACATGAAGAACTCGGGAACACTTGTTATCATTTTATAGGAGAGGAATAGTCTTCAAGTGTTAAAGGCAAACCAAAAAATTGGTTAAGTTGTATTCTCAAGTTTACCTGAGAACTGGATGAATAAAATAAGTAGAGCAATCTAAATTTCATGGTCTGACTAATAATTACTCACACTTACAAATTCTTCTTCAGCTACAATTTCCTCCTGCACTCTGACTGGCAATGCTGATGTTATCTTTAAGAGTAATACTTCTCCTTTTACCTTTGTACTGTCATGCTTATCAAGGGCAAAAGGTGAGCAGCCTGAGGAATTAAAAGTGGAAATGAGGCACACTTTTCCAACAGAAAAATTGCTTAATTAACTTATTTGGAGAAGTTATGAGATCTCAGACTTTGGCTGAATTCCTATCAGAATGCACATTTTAGTTTAGTAGGGATGTAGAGGGAATTTGAAATCGTGCAGTGTATGAGAATAACTGGTTCATTCTTACAGTTGTGTATCTAAAAATCTCTATGTGAGAGAGATTCTGAGACACTACCATTACACAGACTGCAAATATTTCTATCATTTCAGAATATGCATGAAGGTTGCCCAGTGGAGGAGATCTCCAGTGCACCAGTGCAGGACACCCATCTCAATGTTAAGTACAGTTTTTGCCACGGTGCCCCAGCAGCAGGGATGAAGATGATGATGCAGTGCCTCATTGGCAAAGCAAAAAGCAAGTCAGTGCAACAGGGTCTGCTACTGATGGCAAGAAGAAATAAAGAATATTGTATGTTCTGAAATGATAATATATTCATACTGATTATACTGGTTTTGTCTCAAATAATGCTCTGTAATCGGGGGGGAGGTCTCTAAAAGAGCACTCATAACTTTAAAAAATCACTTTGCCCTATATATTTTTCTTATTTCTAAGACCATATGGAGGTATTCTGAATATCTCCTCTGTGATTTATGCTTTCATACTGTTTCTCACTAGGACTGAAGGATTAAAGATGCTTTCATCCAGGGACTGTATTAGAGTTCAGCAAGTGCTAATGCTGGCCCATGGTGGTATCAGCTTTTATCATCCCTATGTCTACCAATATTAGGAATGAAATCTTGGATGCACTCTCCATAGTTAATCCTTCTTTGGCATCCTATTCATAGGAAAGAAGAATTGGATTGCACAGAACTAATTTAAAGTCATATCTCCCCTACATATATATAATCTTTATTTCAAATTCTATGCTTTCTTACAAATGGATATATTTACACAACTCAAGGTTCTAGAATGGGTTGTGCTCTTCTCTAATTGCCAATATTTCTTTACTCAATGGCTTGGCTATGGTTGTACACTGTTTCTGCCCAGTGCTGACAAGTTTAGATTCTGTTGGAATGATGGAAGATGCAGCTCTAGAATCATAGAGCTGGTCATGGTGAATTGCATTTAAAATATCTTGCCTAGTTTGGCTGCTTGGGATATTTTTTTCCTTGGAGCTCTCTTTGTTAATGAGAATTATTAGGAGATTATCTAAACCAGAATGCCTTTGCAAAAACATACCAAAATTTGGATATTTCAGATCTACTCAGAGACACGAACCACAAACCTATTTACTGGTTTATTCTCCTGTGGCCTGCCTTAAGCCCAGACACACAGTCTGGGTGATGGTAGACATGCACAGCTTTAGAGCTGCCTCATTTTGATCATTTCTAAATACAAGGGTGAGTTGTGGGCAGTCTTGATAGCCCAAACATTGAGGAGGTCAGGGCAAAGTAGGCACAGGGCACAGATTGTGTACAGCATACTCTCCTCAGTTACACTCTGCAGGTGTGTGAGTGTGTTTCTCCTTACTAGGGAACACTAAGAAAGGATGGAAGCAGGAATGTACACTATCTGAGTGTGTGTAGGATCTCTGTGCAGGGAAAGAACAAACTACCTTGTTTCACTGAGCTGCAGATTGGAGACTAAAATTTTTAGCTGTCAGGACAGCCAGATGCAAAAAATCCACCCAAACTTCCCTAGTCATTACATTTTCATGAAATAATAAGTGAACTCAGTCTGTGCTAGAAGTTACTCGGAAATTTCAGATTCTAGCTACAAACCACAGTGCCCTGCAATATGTGCTTCATTACATCTTTCAAATCTCATAATATAAAGAGTTAATGTCATCCATTGAAAAAAGCAATTCTTTTTTCTTCTCCAGGCCTCAAAATCTTCCCTCCACAAAGTATCCTCTGTTGGATCAGGTGTGGAAAATCTTTTTCTCACCACTGAGTAATCTAGATTCTTTCTGATTATTAACTCTGTAAAGTAGATTATTACCTTGGTTGCTCCATCTTATTCAGCTGAGATGGAGCTAAAATGTAAGTGGAAAACAAAGCTTCTGCTGTAATCTTTGCCTTGGGCTTAACCTTGAATTCCTCAAGTTTTTACTTGTCTTCATTCCAGTACAAGATCTGGAACAATTTCTGCTGTATTATTTGGGGCAACTATTCAAAAGTGGTGAAAAATGAAAGAAATTTAACAAAAGGCAAAAATTAATTTTGAAGATCTCCCATTGTGCTTACCTGCTCCTCTTCTCCAATAATTCAGGGGGTGATTGGGATGTTTATGCTCTCTGTTCTGGTACTGTCAGTACTGCAGTTATGGGTGCTTGAATAATGGACTGAATTTCACACCCCAAATGTAGCCTGGCAAGAGTTGTACCTAGTAAAAGACTCCATAATCAGACACGTCATGGATGTTGAAAAGGATATGTAAGGCTTATTAAATTCCAGGTATCTGTTTAAGTGAATAACCAAAATGTTCATGCCCAAATAACTCACTAATAAAAGAATGTGTAAGTTGTGTTGTGAAATGGGGATTAGTAAATGAGTAAGATAAATTATGTGTTAAGGGATTAAAATGTGAACTTATTTGTTGTGTAATTGTGCCTGTCAGTGTTCTATATTAACAATTACTAGTTCTATTGTTAATAAGATGGGAGGTTATGGCTTTATGATCCCTTGATGAGTAGAATAACAGCAGTATGAAGTTGACAGGAAGGAAAAAAGGGAA
This sequence comes from Serinus canaria, assembly GCF_022539315.1. NCBI lineage: Eukaryota > Metazoa > Chordata > Aves > Passeriformes > Fringillidae > Serinus > Serinus canaria. Next base: position 12,985,704 of record NC_066315.1, read on the forward strand.
TAAAAATAAATTTAGTTAAATTCTTTATGAAAATATAATCAACAAAGGAAAGAATGTGCTAGAAGCCCAGGAGTGTCAGCCTGGCAGTGGATAGAATTTACAGTGGGTGTTCCAGGTGGGATTATTATTGCATATCATGAACTATTTTTACAAAAAGCACTTTCTGTTTCTAGCTGCTTAGGAAGAGTTTTATCTTCCCTGGGCTAAGAAAGAGTCTCACTGAATTTCTTGTTACCTTTTAATTTCAGAACTTTTACACCTGGTCCTAAAGGCATTTCAGGTTCAATGAAGGAAATTATGAAGAAGGGATTCCCACAAAGAAAATCCTTCCACAAGTGCAGAAGTCAAGTGTTGTTACTTCTTTCAGAAAAACTGTTTTCTAAATGAAGAAATTTATAGGAAAGGTATAAGAGAGGTGCAGGGAACACTTCTGTTCTCAGAGTTGGAACAGTATCTGTGGAAGAAATGTGACACAAAGCATCCAGCTATTTCCACAGCAAGAATACTGGAGACCCAAGAGATGGTGAGGAGACAGAGGTCTTTGGAGGAGAAGAGAAATGGATCTGTTCAGTCTTCAGAGAGGAGGAGTAAGGGGGCCAAGGGGAGATCTTATTGCTGTCTGCATTACCTAATGCAAGGATGTAGGTGACATAGATCACACTCATCTCTGCAGTGCACAGTGATCTGACAAGAGACAACAAAAACAAAACTTGGAAAACAAAAAATTCCAATTAGATCTCAGGATATAATCTCCCTAAGCCATTTGTTAAAAAAAAAATGGCAACAAACTGTGGATGTCCTAACTTTATAAAGGGTACACATGTATTTTAACATGATTTTCTCCTTAAATGTTGAAAATGTCGTATTTTTAATTTAAAAAACAACAAAATATCAAAATATTTTTAAAGGGACAGAAAGAGTCTGGAAATACACAGAATTTCAACCAAGTCCCTGAGATCCATCCTTACATAAGTTGAGATATACATCGATTTATGAAAATAATATATAAGTAGTAGAATATTTCTGATTGAAAACATTTTAGTATCTGAGAAAACTGATGTGATTTAGAAAAATGGTGACAAGTAAAAAGGTGAAGACAATGGCATAAAGGAGAAAATGAAGGCCTCACCTGATGATTATTTACATTTTTGAGTTTTCCTTGAACTTAACCCATTTCTACAAGAAATGATCCACACTTCTTGATATTTTAGTGAATCAGCAAGTAAGCATTTTAGCAGTTCTAAAATGTATAATAATCTTAAATTGTGGATACATGTATTTCATTATCTGTGAAACATTCTTCAAGTGTTTTATTGCCAAAGGAATTCAACAGGAATTTGGATGGAAAAGATTGTCCACCAAATTTTGGTGACATTTTTCCAAAGTAAAAAAGTATAGCCTGGCCATTTTCTTGAAAGGTGGATTCTGACCCCCTAAAACAGAATTGGCATCTAGCAGCATTTTCTTACACTATGGGATGGATTATTTGAACTCCATGAGGGGAGAAGCCATGAGAGCTCTTTTCAACATTTTTGTTGCCTGCATCCAGACGATACCTGGTTCTTGAGTGGTTTGGGCTGTGAATCCCCCTAACTCTTTCCTTTTACAGAATTTCAGTAGGACTTCAGGAAATAGAAGATCTTAACATTGTTCCAGACTAAAATAGTTGTAGACTTTTACCAACTTTCCTACTCCATTTTCTTTTACTGGGTGGCTTACTTAAAGTTTTCTCTGTGTTCTTCAGTTACAACAAAAGCAAGAGTGTTTATTATTTTCTGTCTAAAATACCCTGGCATAAGTTTATAAATCCTGTGCTGTGAGCCAGGCTTCTAAGACACTACAGGTAAGGGTGAGTTCTTGAAGTGTGATTTTCAAGGGTGACTTTTAAAACTAATAGATTTCATGTTCTTTGCTATTCACTGGTTCTGTTTTTCATTACTCTGGATTTCATGCCTGCAAACTTATCTTTCAGTTACGAGGCTGGAAATTTTTATTTCACTGTCTTTCTTTTTTTTTTTTTTTTTAATTTAAATAAGGGCAGAGATATTTTCTTTAGCTTTAGTGGTAAAGAAAATATATATTTGCAAAACCCAAAAGTTTTTGTATATTTATATATATATATATATATTTATATATTATATATATATATTATATAAAGATAAAGAGTGTGTCTATTCACCTCTTTCATGATGCTGTACCTATTTTATATTTGTGGAGGTTTTCACATATATATTTTCAAACTAGGAAGATCAAGGATGCTATTACTCTTCTAGAGAAAGTGTTGCACAGCATTCTTCCTAGCTTGCGTTGGAGACTGGCAGCTTTTGGAGCTATATTTGTTACACAACATTGCGCTTTGTATAACTTTGTCCCAGAAAGAAAACTAGGTTAAATTTAATATGGTTTGTATGTAGATAGGTGTTAACAGAGAACTACATTTTGTAATCAGATCTTAGGCAACAGACCATGCATTTAATTTAGTTTGGAAGCAAAAATCCTGTTACTCTGGTAGAATTATTCTTTGAGTACATTTAATTTCACTATTTGAGGGAGGAGGGTCATATTCTTCTCTCACTTCCTGACTTTGGAACACGAGGCACAGGTAATTCAAGTGGCTGGAGAAATGGGAAAAGGACATTAATTTGTCAGTCATTCTGGACCCCTATTGCATATAGCAGCAATTACTCCTACTCTTACATGACATTGCTTAAAAATACATCTCACACCACCTGTCTTACACAATGCAATACAAAGTAATACACAGATGAGAAAAACCAAGCTCAAAATGGAAGGAACCAAAGTTATCATTATATTGTTAATATATAAAGAGTTCTATATAATTGATGTTCTGCACTATTCTGCTGTGGTAGATCAAATAATATTGTCATGTATCTTCCTTAATATGAGGATATTAAAGTCACATCTCACTTACTACCAAAATATCCAGATACACTTTGAGTTAATAAAAATGCCTACATAAAATTAGAATTGAAAAATTAATATAATCTGATTAAATCACCCACTATAGGATTTGAAAATTCATAAATTAAAAAGTAATGAGATATAAACATTTTACAGAGGGAGAAAGCAGACAACCAGGAAGTACTGAAATTATTGTTTGACCTGCCACAGTTGGAGTCTCCAACAACAGCCTGAGTAAAATGAAGAGCATATTAAGTCTTGCAAAGGAATACTCTTTCCCCTAACAGACAGCACATCCTTTATCAACTGTCCCAGCACACAAAGAAAGTGCAAAGCAGCCTAGTTTTGACTTAAAACTAAAACCAAAACAAAGCATAACAACCAAAAAAACAACAAAACACAAAAACCCAACCAACCAAACAAAAACAAATGGCCACTGTCTACTGGGCAGTCAAAGGAGTGGCTGTTTGGTGCCTTAGCAGGCAGGGCTAGCCAAGCTCTGCAAATAACTCAAAGACAACCATAGAGGGCTAAAAATTACTGACAAGAATGTTGTGTATGCAGCTGAACACAACAGCAGCCAGAAGTACATTGACAAATCAGAAGACATTTGGGCAAGGCCTTGACAATCTAAATTCACTAGTATAACTCAGAATTACTCAGATGATGACTAATGTCATCTTCAACATTTACAACTATTTGTAGGGTAGCAGAAGGACCATTTACAGGTAAGGAGTAAATTTGTGAAACCTAAGTTCAGAAAAATGTAGTTACAGCATAAGGAATCCCATGTTAAGGGAATGCTTACATCAGTTAATGATGTGTTTGATACTATTAAGTAATAATGAGGGAACACACAAGTCCAGAGCATACAGAAGAATGACTCTGGGCCTGATACCACTTCCTACAAAAAGGCAATGAAATACCTTAATCAGAAATGTGCTAGCCCTGGTATTTAGATAAATGCCTCACATACAATAGAAATGCACATTTTTAGTGGAGGATTAGTTTAATTTTTTTGTAAAACAGATTACACTATTGTTATGTAATGCCTATATTACACTTGGTCAAAAACAGCAAAGCTTGGTTTTGGTTTAGTATTCTCTGAGTTTTGTGAACAATAAAAATACCTCCCAGAGATCATTGGATCACCTGCATAGCTGCAGCAGCCTGTTTAACTCTTGTGAAGAAAAATTACTCCTGGAAATCACCACAAGCAGTCACTGACTGAACCTGCATGGTACATGTCAGATGTTGAATATGATACTGTTCAGAAGAAGTTTGGACTACTGTCCTTTTCTACTTTCTGGAAAAGACATCAGAATGACATGATAACACATCTCTGACAGCCTTTGTAGAAGAAATATTGAATGACAAGGAATCAGAAATATTCTTCATTCATTATCTGGTGGTTTGGGAATGAAGTGTTTGCGCTTAATTATTGGAAAAAATATATTGACATAATTTTCTTTTTAAAATAATGTTCACAGAAGCAGTCAACCATTTTACCTAAGAACCTAAAGGACAATATATTTACAAACTCTGGCTCCTGCATGACTGAGGCACAGTAGTTTAAAGTGACTCTCTGAATGTTTTGAATTGACCAAACACAACTTCCAGAGGCTGAAAGCCCATTCTGGGGCTCAGTGATCCTCTTATCCTGTAAATTGACCACTGAACCATTTACAGGTTCCCTCCTGTAAATTGACCATTGAATTATGCCTTGCCTGAAGCTGCTGGAGGTGCCTCTGCAGAGGGCAGAGTGGCTCAGTAATTCAGATCCCAGTGGGTCAGGAGAGGAGAAAGGGCAGAGTTTAACTTTCCCTCAAAAGCTCCTGGGCTTTCAGATACTGAGCTGCTCCTTAGTTAAAGAAAATGCAGCTAAGTAACATGTGGCAAAGACAAGGAAGAGCTGCTAAGCAGCAGATACTGTTTTACCTCCTTTCCTGGCAGGTCACTTTGAGTGACCTTGGGTGTCATAGGGCTGCCTGTGCCATCACTGTCCCTCTCCTGCCTGGCCTCAGAGGGAGTCTGCTGAGAAAAGTGTCTGGTATGTGTGAAACTAAAGATCTTTCTCCAAATTCCTCTCCATCTGGTGCTCACCTGTGCCATTCCAATCCTTGTTTTATGCCTGTAGTTGGCAGCAAATTCCCTTGTGCTTCATGGTTTTGTATATTAGTTAATTTCCCTCCAGAAAAAGGTGCATTTCCTTTCCTTGGCTCTTTGTAATCATCCTGAAAAGTTTTTGATCACACGTTATGCTGTTCCAGGGCTTTTCCCCACCACACCAAGCAACAATATTTCAATATTCACCTTCTCAGGATTCCCACCAAAGTGGGGGGGATTGGCACCCCTAAACACAATCTGTGGGGATGGAGTGGAAAGAGGTAAGGGCAGCTATAGCACACACCTCCTTCATGTCATGCTTGCTGAAGAGTAATTTCTGTTGGTGAGAAGAGATTTTTTTTGCCCCTGTGCTTGGATGGAGACACCTGGGAGGGCTGAAGACAGCAGCCATGCTGTCACACCCAGGTGTGGGACACAAGCCCACAGCAGGACTCACAAGCTTGGCCACAGCTCTCAGATAATGCAGCTGTGTGGAGCCAGGGATGACACCGCGGCAAACTTAGAGTGGGAGAAGAGCAGACCCAATGTATGAACCAACAGGCTGGTGGAAAAAGAGTGTGAAGATACATTATTTATTTTTTTCTAAAGCAATGCAAAAGTCTGAATAGCATACCACTATGACAATTATGAAATTGGCCATGCATAGCCATCATTGCTATTTCAGTCAGAAATTCACTTGGGAAATGTTTTGATTCCATCCTCCCTGAGAAAACCGAATTTTAATAAAGTAATTTTGAATTGTTATCAGCTCACAAATCTTGAAGAAATAAGGAAAGGGAAGGGTGGCACTACACTTCCCCTGCTAGTCTCCTATAGATAAAAGGAGAAGGAAACCCAATGATTTGTACACCACTCTCATTCCCCATGCATAAGAATCAAATTATAAAATTTGAAGAAAGCAGTTTAGGACACTTCCTTGTACTACCTCTGTAAAATTACACTCAAATCTTAATATGTTCTGATTATGGGATAAGAAAGAATTTTTAACGAGACCTTTGATCCAGCCCATTTCATGGTGAGCACAGTTCAGTTGCTATCAGGTGGGCCCATGTTTCTTCATTAGCATTTCATTATTCATTCAAACTCAGCCACAGTGATTGTTCACGGGGCATTTCCCTGGGGTCAGTATAAGTGAATTGTATATTCAAATATCTGGCATAATGAAGTGCAGATTCAAAATAATAGTCACAAGCCAAGAAGCCATTTTGAACAATCTGGGCAATAAAAATACAAGGATGGTCATCCATGTTGACAGTTGTATGAAAAAAAAAATTGCGATAGAAAACAACACAGCTTAATATTTTATAATATTTCACTTAACACTAACATTGTTTTCCCAGCTCTTTGTCCCCTTTGTTAAGTGTTAACAGCATGCAAGACTTTACTACAAGAATATCAACATCGCCATCATTTTTATAAAAAAAGAGTCTCATCAGCAAACAAATAAAATTTGGCCAAGAGAAAAATACTGGAGCCAGTCCACAGAGGAATAAAATTTTCTCTAAGGTCCACTAGCTTTTTGAAAAAGAGAAAAAAAAATCCTGCCTGACCAAATTATGTTAACAATCAACCACTATCAACATTTTATGGCAGAATCAAAAATATGGACCTCATTCTGACACTCTGGTGACACCAGAGGAGCAAATATTTATATTAGGGTTTGGTGTTTGTCTTATATTAGTGGTACATCAAAAAGCACTTTTTAGCTCAAAAACATATTACAGAAATGATGACTCTACTTCTGTGCAAGTGAGAAAACAGAAAATGTGCAGTGGGAAGTGACTAGCTGAAGTCATTTAGCAAACTAATGTTTAAATTGGGATCAAAAACTTTTCATGAGTAGTACTAAGAGTATGACAGAATGCAGGTGACATCCAAGGATTTCTGGTCCCTGCAGAAAATATTTGTGTTGAATAGATTGGAGGAAAGAGTTTATAAATTTTAACTGAGCTAAAGCAAAAACTTGTTTTGGATTTATACTGCAGTATTTTTTTTCTTCTTGCTTGAATTTTTTAGTAGCTCTTGTTGTCTGCATCCATTAGCAAATTACTGATTATCTCCATAGGCCACAACTTGTATAATTTATCATGAGATCATAGGTGTGAGCTATGACAGCATTATTCCTTAAAGCACACCTCAGGTCTTCATTTCCTCTGACAAGGAGATAATTGGAGAACAGAGTAGTCACTGATATTTCAATCATCAGATCACTAAAATAAGCTGCAGTTTAAGTGCTGGATTCTGCTGAGCCAATATGAGCTATCTGCAACTTATCTAAAGTTAGATAAATTTAGATAAGTCCTCTGTGCTCTTCAAAATTCACTGGAAGAATATTGGCAGCTGCTGAGAGCAATCCATGATTCCTATTTTACACATTTTTAAATCTTGAAAGAAATGTCCTCTGGAGGTGCCTCTCTCTCTTGAAAATAAAGGACATACAGGCAATTAAGAAACTATGTAAATACATATGACTAAAATTCTTGAGAAACACTTTACATTAGTTAAAATATTCCATCAGTTGGACTGTTTTAGTGTTACTCATACAGATTTCTACATTGTCAGATAAATCCTATTTGTAGTAGTGTGTGACCTCACCTTAAAATAGTAATTCAATTAATAATTATCTCCTGTTTCACTTTTGTACCTCATTTGTTACCAGCTTTCCCCTTCCTGCTTCCTCTTGACTAAAAATGAGATTGTGATCTTTCCCAGGGCTGAGATCCTGCTGCCATCACATCTCTTCAAGAACCCTGTCCCAAAACGGAGGATTCCTGCAAAACTACAAAACAAAAAGACAATGACATTTACATTAGTATATCATATTATTAATTACAAGAGGTATAATAAATAATAATTTTTATCTTGCCTTAGTCTGCTACTACTACTCTTAATACACTAAGAAAAAATTCGTAATGGCTTAAAGATGACAGGTTTTGGGCCAGTATGGGAGATATCTACTGCATGTCCTCAGTTCAGGGCATAGAAAGCAAATGTTCAAATGTCTTCCTGAATTAGTATTTCAAAGGTATGGGTATTTCCTAGAACACCAAACACTGATAATATGATAGCATAGTCTCACGGGAGAATTTTGAAAATTTCTTCATAAACTATATTAAACATTGATTATATCGCTCCACTTAGTAATGGAAATAGTACTGAATATGTTTATATCAACCTTAGAAATGTCTACTTGAATATCTTTAATCACTTACATATAGGTTAGAGACAATTTTGCTTATGAGCAGAATATGTGTTTTTCTCTCTGTACACTGAAAGGGAGAGAAAACCAAGCCCATGAAACAGTAACTAACAGTGTGTACAAAATTTCTCTGTCTGAGACTGAGAAGCTAAAAAAACCTAAAAAACTAAACTAAAAAATCCCCCCACTAGTCATTGTAATTGTTATTCTATTTACAGACTGTAAAGTCTATTTAACTTCTCATTTTTAAGGAATTTTTGTAGGTCAACCCAGTCCTGAAGTAAATTCAACAGACTGTGAATGAATTTGGTGTGGGCAGAGGTAAATCAGTGGTTAAGTGTAAAGTGCATGTGACAACCAGCAGAGAATATTGATTACTATTTTTTTCTGTAAAGAAATTTGAGGGGGTGACTTTTTGAAAGAGTTTGTCTTGTTCCTAACAGTAGTGTAACTGTGGCATAATTGGGGACTGTATATGTCTTAATTCCACCAGTCAATCCTATGCACTGCTCCACTGCCTGTTATTACGCACAATAACACTTTGAACTTTCACATGCCTATATTTATTCAACAGATGGCAGAGCTTGTGAGAGGATCAAACACCTTCCTGACAAGAGAGCAGCTCATTTTGTGCAAGGAAACTGCCAGATATCTTTACTGGATGGTAAACAAACTGATAGCCTGCTTCTTTTCCCAGGAGGAATTAGCTGCATGCAGCAGCCACAAAGAGGGCAGGGAGGCAAGAGCTGCTGAATCCTGCAAGCCTTAATTCAGTGCCTGGTAAGGAGGCATAAGAATGTACTTTGCAGTAGGTTGCTAAGACAAAAAGTTCACCCTGAAACTCTGCATCATCTGGATAAAAAACACTTATAGAAACATTCTCTTAATTATAATAGAGAACGAGAATCTTTCTGCAATTTTCTATATTAGTCTACAAATTCAGATTATTTGTTTAAATAAGTCCTAAAACAAATTCAGCATGGTTTGATGGCTTTATCAGAACATGATGCTATATAACAGGAGTGACAGTCATCCTGTATACTGAGTAATCTGTTTTGAGACAGCACCATCAGAAGCTATTATTGGAACTGGACAGTTTTAACTGTACAATATTTTTTATAGAATCTTCTTTCCATTGGAATATATTGTTTTCCTTTCTGACAGTTTTTCTAGGACTTTTCATAACAGACAATACCTCAGCATGAACTTATTGCCAAAATTTCAAAGGGCACCAGTCCAGCTCTGTAGTTCCTTTTTCAGGCTTTAAAGTAGGGTAAAACAGTATTCACTGATTTTCACCTCCAAAAAATGTTTCAAGAGGAGTAAAATAATGCTGAAAATACAAAATATGTATTAGAGGAACCAGCATGTGTTGGTGAAACACAGAAGGAGGGGAAAGTCCAATGGGAAGTCCTTTATAAGAGCAGCAGACAGTGCTTTCTGAAGTGCCCTTGGAAACAGGAATATGTGCACTGTTGCCCAGGTGACAAAATCCAAGTACATGGTGCCTACTGTGAATGAAACAACTGGCCCTGCCTGCTCTCTGGAGTGGCCAGTGTTAGTGACACTGAGAGCTATCACTTTGAATGCGCATGAGAAGCAAAGCCTACTTTTGTGTACATGTGTTAATTGTCTGCTGGACTAGGCAGCAGTAAAGGTATGGCTTCTCCAAGGGAGCTTTTTCTAATTAAGACTGATTTTACTTTCTACAAATACATGAGTAATTTCCATTATTTCTTTCTCATATATTTTGCAATGCCAAAGAAAATACATAAGGATTTTGTCAGGTTTGACCTTATTTTACCTTGGTGGTGAGGTTCAAGTGGCATTTTTTTCCTTAACCTGATTTTTAATTTCTCTGGTTCTTTCAGACTCTAACACAGTTACACACTTAAAACATTATAGACATGCAGTACATAAAACTAACACCTTAAAGGTAAATTGTTTTCTCCTTCTTCATCCATTCATATGTCCTAACTTGTTCTGCAAAGCATTTTTCCTAATTAAATGTTCCCTTTCACATTAATCCCTTAACATCTGCCTAGTAATCAAGAACAAATGTTTCCCATTGGTATTCTCATGGAGTTGCTGGGCACTTACCTCTCTTGCTGCAATGTTCAGCCCTTGCTAGTTGGCTTGCATTTTCACTTGAGTTAGCAGCTGGCTTGGCTGCTAGTTACTGTTTCTCTGATTTTCTGCTCCGTGGCTTCACCAGCAGCTCATTGCCTAGCATGAAAGAGAAAACTGAACACAGAAACAAAAAAGAGAATTCACAAAGGTCCATATCTTCTCTTCCTCTCTGGGTTTTAGGAGGTTCAACCCCAACAACACACTCTCTCATAATTATGTCTGCCCTTTTTATAGAGACAGGCTCTTTATGAAAAAGTAATAGCACATCCAAAGTGGTGGTGGTGTATATCTTCAATCCCTACTTATCTGAACAGAAAGTCCTTGTAGAAAGGTTAAGGATACCATGTACACCTCTGTCTTCCCTCTCCTATCTAACACAAACTAAATTATTTCAGTGGTTTTTTCTCTAATATAGATCTGTAATCTACTGGCAGCAACACCGTTGACTTTCTCTGCTTTTCATATGCTTTAAATGACAGATATGATTTAAAGAGCAAATGCAGGAGAAAGAAGAAAAAAAACACCAAACCAAAGAATGGAAGAGACCCAAGAGGACAAGGACTTGTTCAGGGTGTTTGATTTGCATTTTTTTTATAGGTAATTACAGCTTCAGTGGAGGTTATGTGCTTGCATGTATACACCTCTGAAAAATATTTTTCAGAAAACCTGAAATCCTAGGACATGCCAAAATTTTATTGTGATAAATATGCTATGCAAAATTTCAGGGAAGGCTTAGAGCAAGAAATAGATTTGATTACTTCCACTACTACTCCTCAGTTCCTTGGAAAACTTTTCATTCTCTTCCCATCTGTATTTACCCTAATGCCATGTGTAGATGATTCACAGCTGCTCATGATATAAGAATTTAGGAAAATATGACTTCTCCTTTATCCTACATATTAGTACAGTATTTTCTTTCAATTTTGATAAAAAAGGATTCATATTTTATGGGAAGTATAATTCAGGAAATGCAGACATGTATTTGTTTAGATGATCTATGTAACTGCACTGGTTCCTTTCCTGTATTTAACAGAGGTTTATTAATGCAATCAACTTTATTCCCTAATAGCAGAGAGGTGAGGGGCTGCTCACTGAAGTTGCTCACGTCTATATATCAATGATTAACATCTAAAGAAACTTGTGGTCCTTCAGAATACAGAAAAGCAAAATAAACTTTCAGAACAATGTGGCAGAGAACACTTCATTAGCTCTGTCTTGCAGCTTGCACCACATTTGCCCCAAAATTTTTTTGGAGCTTTTATCCAGTAAGAAACAAGATTGCTGCCTCGTGGCTGGGTGATCTACAGCCTAAAAAATATTTTGCTAGTGGCAAAACCAGATGTAATATTTTTCATTCCAAGATTGAAATTACAATTTTTTGACAAGAGTTCTTATCCCATTTTCAAAACACTTCCTTTTAAGCCATCACATTTAATTTTTGGTATGCAATTGTCTGAACTATAAAGATACCTAAAATTAGAAATTCCTCATTAGCACCTTAAACAGCTGTGGGAACTCAATCAGTGACATTGTTATAAACTGGTTTACCAAACATCTCTCAGGAACAGTTAAGGTGCAGTCAGCTTTTTCTTCAGGAATTAGGGTGGCCTGATTGACCACATTCCAGCCCTATTTTCCATGACTATATTACTAAGGCAAGATGAAAATACTTTTAAAGTCAATTTAGTTTATAAAGCTTTGAGAAGTTATTTGCAATGGCAAACAGCATCATCCAATTTCACAGCTTAAAGGAAAACAGCCTTTATGTCTGCAACAAAGCTGAAATACCTCAATCACATACACACTCCATGGCTCCTCAAAAATTATTTTTAAAAAAATTCTTTAGCAAGTGTCAAGCCACCATTAGAACAAAGTAATTCAAACCTCAAAATGTTTTGGATGGAGTTCACTCACCAGCATTGTCCCCGTTTCCTGGGGAGAATTATCACAGCCAAATACAAAATAATAGAATCATAGAATGATTTGGGTCAGAAAGACCATAAAGATCATCTAATTACAGCAGGGCATGGGTAGAGCTTTGGCCCAAGATGGAACTTAGCTCTATACCCACCTCCAGGTGCAAGGAAATGCTGTTGGTTGCAGCAGGGAAGGGGCAGTGCCTGCTCACACTTTTAGGAGAGGCTGTGGAACAGGGAGGCAGTGTAAGCCTTACCACAAACATCCTCAGAGCAGAGCAGATGAAGATGTCTGTAATTGTTATTGGGCTGGAATTACTGTCAGTCCTGTGTAGAACATAAAGTGAGCTTAAGAATAAGATTAAATAAGAAGTCAAACATATTTGAATTAGTAACATTCTTTTAATCATCTGTTCTTCTGTAAGAAGAACTACATACTTATACAAATACATATACATTTCCAGATGGTTGAAATTCAGCATCTGAAATTCCAAGCCATAGTAATTTTTTTAAGACATTTACACTGCTCCACTTGGAATTAGTATGATACTGTAGTGATATATACACTGTAGTGTAGATATGTATGTGACCTGTAGTAGATCTCACAATCTACACTACAGTGCACTGCTCTGAGTAAAAAGAATCATGTCAATAATTGAAAGGATACGTCCTTCTAATGCTACTCTGAAATACTACTCAACTCTCTCCATATTCAGAAAAGGAATGAAAGTCCCCTTAAGAGGACCTGAATTTGGCTCCTAAAAAATTTAGCCATGCAGTTACAGTGCTCATTACAGACAAAGGAGGGAGTCTACCTCTCCATCTGAATTTGTGTTGATTCATGGAAAGAAATTCAGAACTGAAAGAGAATTTGATTATGCAGCCTTGTGATTAGAGGACCCACACAGGACAAGTAATCCTGGATTTCATTTTCAGGACTCCTACTGGCTAATTATAGTTCACAAATAATCAGAGGCAAGGACAATTTATGTTAAATGCAAAAATAATCGTACGTGAGGAATCAAAAATTCTTTCTTCCAAACAGAACGATGGCTGTTCTGTCTTGTCTCTCTCTTGGTCATTGGTTTCCTACAATTTTTTTTCTTCCTTCTTTTGCTACACTTGCTACATGGCACTCTTAAATAAAGACCTGAGCCTTCATAAGTTACTCCAATAGTTCTTTATTTTTTTCATGAGAAAGAAACCGATCTCCTTTAATCAGATGTAGAAAGCTTTTAAACTCTCTCAGCTTCCACTTGTGATTCAATTGCAGACAATAATTTGCTTTTCTCACAACCTTCTTAAGTCTATGGAAAAAATAAACTCTTCAACAGGGCAGCAAAATGTACTCCTGATATTAAAACAGGTCTCTGGGCATGCTTCTCATGCAAACATTAACAGTGATGACTTTTAACCCAGGCTGGCAGAGCAAACATTGTGCAGCTGTCAGCCATTTAAGATGTCATTGTCAGTCACCAACATCATGCTGATTAGAAGCAGAATCTCAACGGGTACAAATCCATGTAACTCCTATCAGACAACACACTCAACAGTTCTTGCCTTCTCTAAGAAAATGTGCCTTCTGACTGCCATTGGCTTTAATCAGTAGCCTGTTTGCTTAATGTGTCTGAGGTCTGTAATGGCACATTGGGCAATATGATAGGCATCTTGTAAGACTATCTGATCTCTTAAGGTCTGGGCTGAACTGTAACATCCCTGAAGCACTCAACCTGTTTTAATTAGTGAGTCATTTCTGTCATAGCTACCTACTGAAAGACATATATGCCTTTCTCAAGCTCCTTCCTGTCTTAGCTTATCTGTTTTTATAATGAAGACTCATCTTAGTTATAGGAGACACAGACTTCTCATTAAGAAACTTGTAAGAACAATACCAGTTCATGTTCAGTGAGAGCATACACCCAAAAACTCTTTGTATAGTATCTCTAAAACTCCATGTTGTTCCTCTAGTTCCAGTAAGTAGTTCTGCAGGGGAGGACACCATACTTTAATATATATGCACTTGTAGTTACTTACATTTACCATTCTTGTTTTATACATGTATAAAGCCCGTCGACTTCATTGGGAAATTTGACTGTGCAAGTGTGGACACTCAAATTGGGATAGGAGTAGGATAAATTTGGGTGGAATAGAGTAAATTTTCTTCACAGCAGTTAGCATGGGTCTACGAGCTGAAAACAATGTTGACAACAAAGGGATGTTTTGTTTACTGAGCTGCACAATAAGCACGAGCTACACTACTACAGAGTTATACAAAGCCAGGACCTTTTGTCTCTCACCACACCCCACCAGTGAGGCTGGGGGTGCACAAGCAGCTGGGAGGGGACACAGGTGGGACAGCTGACCCCAACTGACCAAAGGGGTATCCCACACCATATGGCATCCTGCTCAGCAGTAGCATTTGGAGGAAGAAGAAGGAAGAGGAGCATGGTTTGATTTGTCTTTTAGGTCACCACTGCACATAATGGGAATCCTACTTTTGTGGTGATGGTTAAACACCTGCCTGCCGATAGGAAGAAGAGAATATGTTCCTTGTTTTGGTTGCATTCACAGCCCTTGCTTTACCAATTAAACTGTCTTTATGTCAACCCACAAGTTTTCTAACTTTTATTCTTCTGATTAACTCCCCCATCCACTGGAGAAAGTGAGTGAGAAATAGTGTGGTGCTTAGTTGTCAGCTGATGTTAAACCAAAACAGTCCTCTGGCACCCAGCGTGAGGCTAGAAACATTCCAGATAATGAGAAATTTGATTGGAATATGCTAAGTTGAATTTATAGCTGTTATTGCTGTTCCGCCTTGAATTGAGAAGTTTCTGTGTTTGCCATAGGGCTTACTTGCCCCAGTGTGTAGTAGAACCTAACACATTTTAGTGGCTGCTTTCTGTTCTCACTGCTTGCTGGAGTGTTTGTTGTACTGCTTATCATCTTACTCTACTGTGCCTGGGAACATTTTGATAACAGCAATGGCCATGTGCCTGGGCTGGCACACGGACAGGGGATCACAGTTCTGTCTGCCCTGCTGCCCTGGACAGACTGGAGCTGCAGCCAAAGGGACTGTGGCCTGTGGTTGAGACCATCTGGAAGCAGGACACCCCAAGGCATTGGTGGCCAAGGATCAGTCCACATTAGGTATATCTCAAAATCTCTGTGATGGTGGCTGTCTGTGCCACAGCTGGTGTACCTCTGAAGGGAAGGGTTCATTCCAGTGCTAGACCCTGTGGTCTCCTCCAAAAGAACAAAGGGTACAGATTATAATAGAGGCATCTTTAAATGGCTGTAACCTGGGGTCTGAGTTGCATGTTTAGGAATCACTACAGCAGGAATTGCCTGAACAAATGAAGGAGAAGCCTTACAAGAAGCAGTGCAAATACAGTAGTGACTCAACTCAAATTGCCTTTGGTGCCCAGTAACTCCACATAACACGCTGCCTCCCCTATCCTGAGTGATCAACATTAGAAATAGAGCCCAAAGTCATGGGCTAAATGAGATCAATGGACATTTTACAGATATTTCACAGGGGTGGTCCATCGACTAACAGAATTATATCTCTTTGCTGCACCAGAAGATGGAAAGGAAGACCATGGCTAAAGTGGATGTGAAGGCTAAAGACCTGAGCATGATGTAAGTGTTGTGGAATAAGCGGTAAAGAATGCACTGGTTTTGACTGGAATTGAGTTTGTTTTCTTCACAGTACCTGGTATGGGTCTGGTTTCTGTATTTTTGAGCAAAATCATGTTCATAACAATGGATGATTTAGTTCCTGCTGAAGAAGTGCTTATACAGCATCAAGGCCTTCTTTGCTTCTCACCCCACCAGCCTGAAGGCAGCTGGGGGGGGACACAGCTGGGACAGCCATCCCCATCTGACCAAAGGGATAGCCCAAACCATACAGTGTCATGCTTAGCAGTAAATCTGAGGAATCTTTTGAGTGATGGCATTTGTCCTCGCGAGTCACTGTTACACATGATTGAGCCCTGATTCCCTGGAGATGGCTGAACACCTGCCTGCCCATGGGGAAGTGGTGAATGAATTCCTTGTTTTACTTTCTTCATGTGCACAGCATTACCTGCTAAACTGACTCTATCTAACCCACAAGTTTTCTCACTCTTACTCTTCCATTTCTCCCCGTCACGACGGCGTGGGGAGCGAGCGAGCAGCTGTGTGGGACTTAGCTGCTGAATGGGGTTCAGCCATGACAGCAAGAAATGCCATTTGGAGCTCATTAAGCAGACACAGCTTTTACTGCCTCTAAAGCATGTTTGCTCTAGCATTCATACACAACGTGGGGGTACTATATGCACATGTTGTATTAAAAGTTCTGGTCTTGCTTTGTTTTAGACAATGACTGGGCAACTCTCCAAACTGTTCCTCATGAAAATTTATTAAATGTAATGGTTTTGAAAGAAAGGTATTGCATGGGGTCAGATAAATGTAAAGCAGTTCCACTGGGTACCAGAGCAGTAGGAATAAAAAGTGTGTGAATTAATTTTTTCTTGGCAGTTAACTCTATTCAGTGCAAAATTTGTTCAGGGTTTGTTGCAGAGCTTAAATATTTGAGATTCAGATGAAATATATGTTTGTTTTTTCTAAAGCTGTCGGGGCATGCATGTGTCAGTTTTCATTAAGAATAATTTCCCTCAGGATCTTTGGCTTAAGTTAACCTTCAGACCTCCACCGACCCCTTCCAAGCCATCAGGGTTTCTTTTTGTGTATTGTTCCATGGATAAATGTACCTGCCAAAACCTAAGAGCTTCAGAGGATGATGTTGACTGAATGTCTGAGCAGTTCTCAAGCCTAAGAAATGTGCCCTGAAAACTACAGCAAGAAATTCTCCTCTTTCCTTTCCTCTGAAATGATCTATCTTCCTAGTATTAACAAAACAACACTTAGGTAAGTGTATATAGCAGGGACATTTAAAAATTACTGTCTTTTATATTAAGGCTTCTTTCTCTAAGAATCACATTGTGCTGCATATGCTTAAGACCAATTTCCACCGTGGAAATTAGGACTTGCAAATAAATGACAAAGTACAGGTCTGGCATTTCTTGAAATACATGAAAAGGAATCCATTAACTTGACATTGTAACAGTAATATGTGGCTAAGGTGGCTTCTCTGGGCAAAATGCTGTTTTTCCACTGGCCAGAGGGACTTCCTAAAGACCATAAGCCCTGCTAGAGCACTGCTTGGGACATATGATTGAACCCCATTTCACTCTTTGCTGATTGTATAAGCCACCAATTTTCTCAAGAGTTAATTTTGTTCCCTGTTCAAATGCAGCAAATAATTTTAGAGTTAGGTCATTGCTGGCAAGTAGAGGAGGACTGCTGAAAGTAAGGAAGTTTCCAGGGAAAAGCAGAGACTGAAATATTATTCAAGGAACCTTCTGCCTAAAAATCATGAGGTTATTGTAACATAGCGTTCTGGTTCACACGATCCACTGATGTTAGTCAGTAAGGAATGCTGAAATGTTTTGATTTGAAGGCTGTGTTGGAAATGAATAATTCACTTCATTTTTGCACCCATGAATTGAGAAATGAATGTGCAATACACACTTCTCTTATACAATGCTTTAATGAAAGACCTTATTTTCTCTCTGTTAGATGAAATCCCACAATTAGCTTTTTTGTAAAGAGCCATCAAAAAGGTCTTTTTTGCTGCAGGACCAAGGCAAGGGATCAGCTCACTGATTTGCAATAAACCACATCAGTAATTGATACATTAATGTCCATTGTTTAGCAATATGAAACCTTAAATTGATAAACTTTTGTAAACATATCACTCACTGTGAGGTTTATCTAAAGGTATAATTAAAAAGATAATAAAACATTTTTCAGTTGTGCTTTTACTAGTTGAAGAATTCCCTGAAAGTTATGTACTGAGCTATAAACATATCTACAAGATGGGTCATGGAAAAATAACTTCAGAGGAGGTATGTATTCAGTACTAGATGTTGTCCCTGTCTCAGCTCACTCCATTTGCCTTTTGGATGGCCTTGCTAAGAGCACAGCCCTGAGCTGGGTGAAATCTGGCCCTTATTATGCACAGGTTTCACAACAGAGGTAAGCTAAAACTATTCTTAGGAAGATATTTTTTCTCCTAAGCAGGATTTCTTGTATGTTCATCATATCAGTGATATTGCAGTTTCAGACTTTAGCCCTGTTTCAAAGCTTCTCTGTAGTCTGTGTGTGATATGGCAATAGCCATACTAGAGTTAAACAAATTTCCTCAGGAACGTGAGCAGGTCTGGTCATGACAGCAAAGTGCACTGTGGTTATTAAGCATATTAATGAGTTTAAAGGAATATACCTTCTTAGAAACTTTTAAAGTAAAAAATATGTTCATGAAAGTGCTATACAAAAGGTTCCAAACTTCCTCCCCCCTCAGCCATGGTCTGCTGGTTACCCAATTGAAATATCAGTGACCCCATCTGGAAAAATCCCTAAGAGAGAGAGGAAAATACAGAGCATGCCTATGTGGTCAGAAGATGGATGTCATTCCCTTGCTCTGTCCATGGCTTAGGGCCACTGAGATGTTATTCTGGTCTGTTCCACCAGGCTCAGGGCCAGATCTTCCCAGCATACCTAGCCCAAAAGAGATTTAAGACACATCTCAGAACTGTTAAATTCACCCTGTTTCCCTGATATTTTTATGTCTGTCATATGGAACTCATTAGAAATTAAGGAACAAGATCAGTGATTTCCAATAAACCTTTATATAGGTATTGAAAAATAACGGACCTCACTAAAGTATTCCGGACTCCAGTTCCCACTCAACAGTTTTCTGTGAGGTATTGTCTATTAAATGGCCAGGCAGTTTCCTCTGAAGCAATACTTTTAGAGTCATTGCAAAATGAGTTGGAACTCTCTGACTGAAATTTGGCTCTGAAGTAAGAGTTAACCTCAAAAATAATCTTTTCTTTTTAGAATAATTCAAAATGACACCAATGAACCAGCACTGTTCAGTGCTAGTTTGTGTCTCCAACTGTTACTAATTATTGCACAGCATCTATTTTTAACTTGAAATCCCCCATCTCCAGCTCTCCTTACACCTTTGCTGGTCATTATTTTTCATACAATAGGATTCCCTCAGTTAGCCTGATGTTGTAAAATGTGTCACCTGCTATAGGTTAGCTGCCAAGGCTCCCTATAGAGGCAATGAAAAAAGTCAGGTGCAAATAAATTAATAACTTTTGTTATTCTACCTTATTATATCATTCTCTGTCTCACAAACAAGACTGTATATCTCCATCAGCTACAAGGGAAACACAGACTATCGCCTACACACCTGACTTTTAGGTGCCTAAAATCCATTTAGATAAATCCCATTCTTTGCCCAGATAAGGTACCATACAATAATGATCATAACCTAAAATTCTGCAGTTACAATCTCACAGAACCAGTCTATGAAAATAAACCAAAATTCATTCTAATGCAGTTTGTCCAAAGCAATCTGTAATATCTAGCAGTATATTTTTTATTGCTTATCATTACTTAAAACTGTCCAGTGCTGCAAATGTTACTCTGTTTCTGGTAATATTAGGAGGAATTGTGGGTGCTCATTTTCAGAAGTAAATCTTATTTTGTCTTGCATTTAGTATGCACAAAGAAAATCCAGGATATTTTTGTGCTATTTCCTGGACAAGTCATACCCTATTAAAGGTAACCAAATTCATGATGGGAAAAGCACCACGGCTCTTCTAAATTCTGGGTGTTTGGCTCAGAAAGACTGGACTGTGACACTTGAAAGGATCTCAGAATTGGATGAATGGTAAATAAATGTACAACCCCTCCCTAAACAGAATGTTCATCTTGACTCACTTCTTTTGCAGAACTGCCCTTAGCCTAATCTGCAGTGGGAAGGGCCAGTCCTAACCACAGTGGGTCTGAGCAGAGCTGTGTTAAGCCCAGTGACATGAAGGGCATGATGTGAATGGAATGTGTGCCCTTTGCTGGTTCCCCCACTCCTCTCACCTTCAGTCACCTGGCCCTCACACCACCCTTCCAAAGAATAGGGGCATTTTCCTTAGTCATGCTGAAGAATCTCTTTTGAAGATTTTCAGAGAGATGTCACTGTTTTGGGACCCTAATGGGATGAGAGTTGAGTAGCTGACTCCTTGGAGAGGGTTGATAAACTACATTAGAAATGCCCTATTTTTAACTGGAATTGTTTGGTAGATTTACAAATAAAATGTTCTCAAAACCTTTTGGTGTATGAACAAATGAAAGCTGCCAGAAATATGTCCTTATATGAAGATCTAGCATGCTGGAAGTAGATTAGCTGATTTCCACTCCTATACCCTTGACAACTGAGTAGAATTATACCAAACAAGTTCCTATGGATCAGGTTCTAATTGAAGCACCTCAGCTGTCCAGAGAGGTACAGAAATAGAAATACAGAATTTAAGATCCAGTCTTATTTCACACTATTCTGGTTTAATGGGGAGCTGCAGATTGGAGGGTGAGCTGTGGGATTCTTATATTTGCAAGTGTGTTTACAGATACAGTATTGATTTCCTTGCTCACTAAGAGCATTTCTGTACTGCCACTGCTTGCAATAAACAACCCTGCAAGAGCCTACATGGTTGTGAAGCCATGATGCATTATTTAACAGGACCTAATCAATATAAAACAAGCATTCCCTTTGTTACAGGAGTGCTATTGACAGAATGCTTCTCCCTTTTAATTTTTTATTATTTTGCATCGATTGCTGTAGCCCTGCATAGTCTTCAACAACATATACTGAGCTACACCTGACCACAAATTTCACTTTATATGAAAAAACAGATTGCCCCATTTTAGCACAGAATTAATTTGGAGGAATATCCAGCATTCTAAGAAATCAATACGAGCAGAGCCATTAACTTCAATGGAAGAAAAAACAGGTCTTTGATCAGGTATAAAAATAAGTCCATTTAACTATCTCTGAAATAAAAGATTAATACCAAAAAAATCAACCCCAATCTTTCCTATTCCCAAATAAGTCCTTGACTTAAGAGTTCACCTGGCAAGAATGCACAGAATTTGGATTACTTTGTTAAGAGTAGCAAAAAAAAGAATTTTGCCACTGGTAATTTCAAAAATAATATTCTCTACCCTGTTTCTCATATTTGCCTGCAGTTCTGCTAATGCCAGATCTGTAACATCATTAAAATGACAGCAAACAATTGCAAGACGGGGTTTATAAAGCTGGACAGTCTTACACATATCTCTTTACACTCTTAAAAATCTTCACCTAGTTCAGTGGGAGCAGAGATGGAGTGGGAAAAGAACCTACTTAAATTTCCACACCCACTTCTTGGACCTTCCTTTGTAAGAATGTGCTTAATTAGTGAAGTTTTAGGATCTTCATAATAAAACTCATGAACTTAATTGCCAACCACCCTATTGTAGGCTCATGGTCTCAACTGACAGCAATTAACTGCTAATATGACATTTAGGGAATCAGATAACTTGGCATACAGAGATCTAAAAAAATCCACTAAATTAATTTGTTGTTTGAGTACATTTCTTTTCAATTTTATAAAAGGAAAAATACAGCTTTTTTTCTTCCAGTCCAAAAGTGAAAGCTTTACACTAAAAACTGAACTCTAAAACTAACATAGCCTGATTATTTTGACCTTTCCTATGTGTTTACTGCAGTGAGGGTTTTAGATATTGCTTCTAGTTGAATGACAACCAATTTATCATTCAAAATTTAAAGTCTTTACAAAGAAAAGGGTGAGAAATGCTGTGTATGACATTTTGGAAAGTGACGAAAATTTCAAGTAAAATAAATATGAAGCATATAAAGGCAAGTCCCAAATATGAAGCAGGAAGCTTTTTCTCTCTAGCTCAGAGGAGATACCTCATTACTCTCTGAAATCTGTTTTGAAGAAAGAATAAACTGGGAGAAGATATGTTTTTCTAGTTAGGAGCTGGGATGGAGAAGATAGGAGCAGAGGATTTCATATTGTTGTTTTACTGTTAAATAACCACTAGTCAATAATTCCTAAATCTAAAATGTTTAATGGTGTTAGGACGTCCCTTTCAAGTCACTATGAAAGAAGTCATTACAAATTGTAAACATCATAGGTATCTAAAAAAGTTTACAAATGTTTTGTAATTGTTTAGAACTATAATCTGCAACACAATTCTATTAGCAGACAAAGAAAAAGAGAAAACAAAGAGAGATAAGAAAAGAAGATATTTTGCAGAACCTCTAAGCTTATACCTCACAGCATCAATCACAGTGAAGAGCACAGCTTGCCAGAGGCATTTCCTTTGTAATCCAGAAGACCATCTGCACAGTGTTATGGAATACAGCAAGCAGAAGCTTTCATGCTGCTGCCTGTGCCCATGCATATACACACCTACTGCAAGAGCCAAGGGGATACCAAGGGCAGAAGGCATCACAGGTGCTCACTTTATAAAGGATACACTGGATATTAATCATACAAAGTTTAAAATTTGTCCCAGTCACCACCCTTGAATATTCAGAAGTCTTCCTGTGTGAATGTGGAGGCTTGCCATACCCAAGTTCCCAAATTCAGGAGGGAGGGACAATTATTCTTTGACAAAATGACAGCTTGTGTCAGGAGAGCCCAAGAGGGGTCTCATGTGAAGTGACAGGGAGCACTGAACAAGGAGCATGCTCCCTATCTGGTAGGCAGATATAGAGGCAATCCAATTTCAGCTAAATTATTAGGATTACATGAGTGCTTTTCTTCATGAGGAAGAGAACCTCTGAGGTCTGCAAAGAGATCCAAACAGCAGACAAGCCAGAATGGCCAAGTGGACTTAGCTGGTTTGTATCCTGTGGTGGGAAATCCAATTGTTTCATCTTGGTTAGATAGACATAAGGCTATGCAGATCTTCAGAGGTTCAAAATCATCTCTCTCAACAAGGAGAAAGAAGAAATTACCTGAGACTCTGAAGCAGGAAGGTAAATCTATGAAGTAGGCTGAGTGCTCCTTCCAGATAGGAACCAAAGGACAGAAAATAGGTGGCAAAACAAGCCTCAGGGCTGCCAAAGCACTGAAATTCTCACAAAGCAGCCCCACACAAACTTAAAGGTATAATGATGGCTTTAGAAACAGAGCCAACCTGCCTGAATAGGTTAACCTCAGCTAAAGATTTAATTCCAAGCTTGTACAATTTTGCAATTGCAAGATTCTCTCTCATGTCATGACCTAGAACAAATTCTCTGTATTGGCCTTTTTTATACTACGTTCTGATTCTAAGAAAATTCATATTATTCTGTTAGGATTCTATCAATTTTATTTCCTTCTCTCTCCTCACTCTAGGAGCCATCCAGTAAGAAGCACTGTCGATACTACTATATATCTGAAAAGATAAACACTTGGCAACTTGGCAACACTCAAGCATTCTTCATCCTTATTCTTTTATACATCGAAAGGATCTGCTCAGAACACCCACATACATGCACAAACATTGTGTCACTCACACATAATACACTCCTTTTTCCAACCACAATTTTTCCTTTCCCAACAGTTCCAACTATAATTCACTGGCAGAGCAAAATGTTGGAATAAGCATCTCATTTATCACTGGACAAAGACAGGCCTTTACTTCTCCTCAGCCCTAAAGGCCAAAGTGGAACTGTTTGCATCTCATTTGTCATAAACTTTCAGTAGATGAGTTAGTTTATATCTGGGTGGACTGAGACAGGCTGGAGCTTACTGCAGTGAGGTTTTTTGTTGTTTTAGTCAGGATGGGGGCAGAGCTCACAGTTCTAAAGCTTTACTTTCACTGCTGAGCAAGTCTGACTTTATCCTGCCTGAAAGAACAGAGGAGCTGTGGTTCAGAAGGGCTCCCTAGGGTGCTCTGGCTAAGTAATTACAGTAACTTGCATAATACCTCTCATCAAGAGACTGCATTTTGCAGCAAGAAGAGAAGTCTTGTTCCATTTACAGCAGAGACTGAAAAAAACCCCCCAAAACGTCAGTCTTGAGTACTAAACTGCCTGTAATCCACTTTACCTTACCAACACAAGTAAGGTCAGAAAAACTGGGGGAAAAAATAAATGAAAAGTGCTGCAGCTTACTGGGGGACTAGAAATGATACTAGTCTTTTTTGTCTCAGTTTGGTCAAAGAGAGCCCTCAGGAAGAGTTTACATAAGGATTGGTTGGTGACCCCTGAACAGCAGAGCTCTCTTAGAAGCTACCTCACAGTTCTTCACTGCCAAATTCACAGGCTACCAGCCAGTCAAGGATTGTGCCTGAGGCTTTCTCTTCTGCTCCCTCACTGCTTGGTACATGCAGATGCCTGCGTGTGTCTCAAAAATTGAGTTTGTAAAAGTTTCTCCTTCCATCAGCCCCATGTCAGTCCTGCTCCCTCAGATGGGGATACATCCATGATGCTCTCCAAAGGACACCTCTCCAGGCCATTCACAGACCATGAAGTCCCACAAGGACTTTGGTGGACTCCAGGAACTGAGGCTCTCAGGATGCCAGGAGAGAGTCAAGAAGAAGGAAACAATGACTTAATCCCTTATTTATAAGTTGGGAGAATCCTTAGTAAAACCATAGTTGTATGATGCGCAAATTGGGACTACAGTAATAAGGAATAAAAAAAAAAAGAAATCGTGTCTCCACAGCATATTTCTTGGAAGATAGAGACAGGGGTTCCCCACTGGCAGGAGAAACTTCTGCCCCCACCCCTTAGGGAAGTCCTCCAGCCAGTGAATTGCTGGCTGCAAGACTGACTGCATCACCTGCTGGCTTTATTAATGCTGTACAAGTCCAGCATGCTATTTCTCTGGCTTTGATTTTAATGAAAATATATCGGTACGTAAAATTGAAATGCTTTGTTTTATAGAAAAAAAAATCCCATTCTGTACCCCAAAAACCTACTTCTAAACAAAATTCATAAGAAAATTCATTTCATTTCTTTTTCACATAGCAAAAGCAAGGATATGTTTATTTAGACTTAGCTCAAGCCAAGCTGAATTCCATTTTTAAAAGATTATTGGATTTAAAAGGGTACAATACAGTTTTGTTAATGAATCCCTATTCCATTCCCTCCCCTTTATACAAGACTTAATAAATTAAAAATTCTAAACTGTGACAACTTTTACTGAGATCCTGAAATGTCCATAAAATTTATTTGATGAGAAAGCTTAGTCTTATATATTCTCTATTCATAAGATACAACGTATTTTTACATTTCCAATTTTTAAAGGTTCTACTTTCCTCCACAGAAACTAATTGGGTCTCTTCCCCACCTATTTTAACCTTTTTTCCCCAAGCTCAAGGATGCCAAGCTTCTGCTTAGTGCATAAAACATCTGATATTTCGAAAGAATAAAAAATTCCTTTTCTTTTCTTGGTGAAGCATATATTTAAGGATGAATAGACCATTTTAAAATTTCAACAACAGCACTTAGCCAAGAATGCAGAGATTGATAGTTTCTCAAAAAATTGAGATTATTTTAGGACATATTTGGTTAACAAAATATCTCAGGTTTCCCACCCAGCCTCAACAGTTGGCTTTTGCTGTACTAACCACTGCTGTGAAATTATATAGTGCACACTGCACTTATGATGGACATGGTCATAATGGACAATTGGTTAGAGCGGACAAAAACAGATCTCCCAAACCAAACATATTAAGTTCAAGACATTCCTCTCTGGTTATAACAGACAAGCATTGGCCACAATGCCATTTTCTGGGCTTTTTTCTCAACCCTGTCAGTGTACTGAATAGAATTGGGATCTAGGGAGGAAAGTTACAGGAATACTGTGTTTTTAAAATAGATTGAGCCTTAAGCCAAAAACTGAATGAGATGGTAAGAGAGGTTATGCCAGACTAGCACTTTCTGCCAGCCTGATTGACCACTGCACACTAGATAAACCCAGAATTTTCTATCATCTGATCTCTCCTGCTCTTACAGCCAGCCTCAGTGAATGCAGTACTGTGGAGATGCAGAAGGACTCCAAGTCACCACTCCTTTGTGGGGCTCTTCCTCAGATGTCACAGCCTGTCCTGGGCATGCAAAATGCCCCAAACTAAAGGGTACTCCAATTGACAGAATAATTTTCCAGGTAACCCTTTGCATCCTGCTTATATCCACATTTGCTAAGAGTTCAAGAGGGCTCAGTGGATGAGTTAAAATGCACCCATTTCAAATAGAAAGGAGAGTCATGTGAGCTGTCAAGAATTGTGAAATATTTATGATCTAGAGTTCAGGAAAGAATTGCATGTTAGGCTCAGTCAAAATCTCATGAGATTTTCATGACACTAACCCAACCTCAACAGCAATTGCAGACAACAAACATTTAAATGATCGTTCAGGTCCACTTCTTAACATAGCACATTTCCTGGCTAAATTTCAAAAACTAAACAGTCAATGGTGGGTGTAGAAGTGAAAGTTATTTTTCAGGTCTACTTTTAAACCAACAAGCAAAGTCCTTTTGTTTTTTACTTCTATTAGAAGCAAACTGTTTGAATTTAAACCTTTTAATCTGAAGAATAGGGACATAAGGACCTTACTCACCTGAGTTCCTCATTGGTATCTTGGCAATAAGACACATTAACCCTTTTGAAAGGCTTTAGTACACATTTTTCCTCTGTACCCAAACGTTTTTTTTTTTTTACAAATGGGCCTTGTGACAGACCTTTCCTTGCCATCATATGTCACTAGCAGAGCTAGTTCTGCAGGAATCATGCCTGTCTGAAGCTGAAAAACTACCACAAACTCCCAGTTTGCTTTATGACTTAAAAGAGAGTAATAAATAAGGACATAATTCACACTTCCCCATTCACAAGCACCCACACCTATGAAACAGCTTTGATAGAAATAAAGAGGTTCTGAATTTTCATAACAAAGGTCCTGCAAGAGGGCACCCAGTCATCTGATGCTAATGGAGACGAAAAGCTGACCCAAAATGTAATTCTGCATTTCAATAAGTCTAATTTCATTCTATATGTTCTTTGGGGTCAAAGTCTGCTAAGTCACAGTTTTGGTTTCCTGATGTCTAAAAGCAAAAATGAATACTTACTACATTTAGTAACAAGAAAAATGTTACCTGTGAATTTTAGTTATGCCCTATGTGACCTGTCTGCAAAACAGTGATGAGCATCCCAAGTCAGCACAAAGTACATTAGAAGTTCTTCACCTAATACCTAAAACAAAGCTCCAGAATAAAGCTGAAAATAAAACTTAGAATCATAGAATATCATGATCTAGAGGAAGGTCCACAGGAATCACAAAATCCAAATGACACGCAGGACAGGACAACTCCAAAATTCATACCATCTGCCTAAAAGCAGTATCTAAAATCTTCTTGAATTCTATAAGATTTGGTGCCATGACCACTTCCCTGGAGAGCCCATTCCAGTGCCCAACCACCCTCTGAGTGGAGAGCCTTTTCCTGATATGCAAACTAAAGCTCCCTTGACTCAGCTTCTTGCCATTCCCTCTTGCCATTCCCTCTGGTGCTGTCACTGATCACCAGAGAGAAGAGGGCAGTGTCTGTCCCTCCTCTTCCCCTTGTAAGGAGGCTCTAAACTACAATAAAGTCTGCCCTCAGTCTCTTCTCCAGGCTGGACAGTGACCTCAGACATTCCCTTAATGCTTCCCCTCAAGGCCCTTCACAATCTTTGTAGCCAGTCCTTGGATGCTTTCTAACAGCTCTATATTCTTCTTGTATTGTAGCACCCAAAATTGCCCCCAGCATTTGAGGTGAGGCAACCTCAGCCCAGAGCAGAGCAGGACAATGCCCTCCCTTGCCCTGCTGGCCATGCCTGGTGCACCCCAGGCCAGGGTTGGCCCTCCTGGCTGCCAGGGCACTGCTGGCTCAGGTTCAACTGGCCATCAGTGAGGACTCTGAGATCACTTCCACAGGGCTGCTCTCCTGCCTGTCATTCCCCAGTCTGTGCAGATGTCCAGAATCTTCCAGGTGCAGAATTTGGCACTTTTCCTTGTTAAACTTCACACAGTTGATGATTTACATCCTCCAAAATATGATGGCAAAATATTTGTCATCCAAAATATTCTGGTGTGACAGCACACATTCAAAAAATGAAATTCACAAAGTGATTTTCCAGGCAGTAGGTGCCTGTTTCCATTAGTATGTATCTTCCCTTTTTGCCATATAACAAGGGCATCACAAAACACTGTGATTGCCTACAGATTGTTTCATTTCAATAGCAAGACAGATGCCACAAGTTTGTCCTATTCTGGAGAAAAATTGCTAGCAAAAAATGATCAGTGAATGATGCTAATGGCAAGTCCTGTGACTGGAAACTGTATAGAGAATATAAACAGGCAAACACATTTGCCTACTAGAGTAATAGTAAAAAGGGTTTTCAAAATATGTTCAAATGTACTATAATTTCCAAAACTGTAGAAAATACCTCTATTTAATTAGTCCATTTAGAGCATTTGAGGTTTTGTGGATTTTTTTTCCTGAGTTTCAATACTTAAGGTCTATTTTCCAGTTATTAAGTATGTTCTACCTGTATTCAAGCAGTGCTAATGCACAGGATTTGAAGGACAACACGAAGTCTCACCAAGAGATGTAGTTGTCATGCAGATTTCTACTCATTTAAACGATCATCATGGCACAAAACTTCAAATACTGGACTTTCTCTTCACTGGCTAACTCAAAAACATAAGAATAAAACATAAATAAGCGAAAAACATCATTTCCCCAGAGAGTGTCCTAAATAATTGGGGATACATCTTGATCTCTTTTCTTTATCTATCTTCTTTTCATTTCCTTGCTTAAAGATATAATAGTCAGCAGAGGGAAGAAAGGAAGGCAAAGAAAAAAGTGCATTAAGATTACATTTGGCATTTTAAATACAACAAAAGGTACCTATAGGGATGCTTTATTGTACAGTCAAGTAAACTCCAGCTGTCAGCCCTGTGATCACTTCTTCAATAGCAAAAAGGACTCAGCTCTAACCTGGCTACATGCTGGTTCTCACCAGTAGAACAACTACTTCCTTAGGAATTGCATTTACAATTATCCCCTGAGTTTCAAAGAAAACTTTGAAAAAAAATGTGAACAAACTTCTTAAGTGAGTGTTTTTTTTCCCCTTTTCTTTCTTTTTTTTTTTTTTTTTTTTTGGCATTAAATAAAAATGCTGTTTATCTGTTTTTGTTAGAGCTTAAGTAAAACCTTTTGCCAGAAATGAAAACTTCTACAGGATAACTTGACAATCTTGTGGGTTTATTGGTTCTCCTATTATGTTCCTATTATGTTCACATTAAAGAGACCTAAATATGTTAAATATGACCCTCTACCTGCAGAGGGAGGAACCACTGCATGCATGGAGTCAGAGAATATGCACTGAAAAACTTTGATCACTTCTTTAAATGTGATATTATGGGGAGAAATCCTAGCCTGAAGGAAATGGTATTTCTGTCATTGGCTTCAAGTGGACCAAGCCATTACTATCTGATAGCTATTTCTAGGTCTGTTGGGTAACTTTGTTCAAGATCCACATTTCACAGAACAAGCATAACTGAACACTAGAAATTATTTAAAACTTTCAGCATTTTTCATAAGAGATTTTCTTTTTTAGAGTGTTCTCTTTTAAATTTTGTGGTGGAAAATCATTTAATCAGATAAACTTAACTTTGAAAATCTGCATCAGTCTTACTTGAAATGTCCAATATCATGTGTGTTTTTTTCTTCTGGCTTCTCCCTTTTTCTTTGTTGATTTCCATCTTTATTTCTTTTTAAAATCTAAACAATAGAAAAATAAAAATAAAAAATGAGAAGTGTGAGGAGGGGGAAGAGGAGAAGAATGACAATTATTTGGGAAGAGAGATGACTTTTGCCATATTCTATCTCTTGCATTCAAAGTCAAAGACAAGTCAGAGACAAATGATATAGCTTCAAAACTACAAAATTACACTTTTTCAGTGTTTTACTACACTGCTTCCAAGAGAAGCCACTGTCTTTTAAAAGCGAATTTAATTTTTTATACAGTTTCTGTTATGAAATTATCTTCTCAATTTCTAAGTCCATTCTATTAACCAATTTTTCAGAAACTTATAAAAAATTCCACTCTAGAGTTCCCCTTTATGTAGATGGGCTAAGCACAGCAGAATGACAATTGCAACCGGTGCAAGGCTAAGCAGCATATGGTCTTCAGCAAAATGGGACCATAAATAATTTCAAAAAAAATTTTACTGAGGCTTACACATTTGACAAACCTTAGGCAGCAAACCAAACCACAGCCTATTCAACCATTTCTTTTCAGTGACATGCTTCTCCAGGTGACTGAATGCTTAATTTTCAGTTCTAAACTCAATTTTCAGTCAGCCAACTAATCTGCTCTTTCAGCCTTCTACAAGTTCATCAACCTTAAAACTTCATAAAATTCACTCAGTTTGGTTTGCCATAATTTCTTGAGCAATCAATAGTCTGTGTGTTTATATGAAAATACTTTTTACAAAAGTCTGAAATCTCCATTTACAGGGTTTTGAGGAAAGGGTTAACTGTTAAAATGGCTGGCTCAAAGCATGAGAGGAGCTGTCCAAGCCATTTTTTTTGCTTCAACAGTAATTCTTGTTACTTTATAATCCCATTGAAAAATTTTAATGTAAACATGCACCAATGGAATTATGAAACATGAGGAGTGGCGTTGTACAGAGCTTTTCTGCCAAAAAAATTTCACTGTTACATAGAAGAATCGAAACAATAAAAATAGCTACAAAATTACATATTTGGTTTATGGAGGTGCTTTTATCATCAAACCAGAGATTTTTAAACCATACAGATATGAAAGATTTTCTAAAAAAAATTTAATTTTATCTAATACAATTTCATCAGCTGTACACTTGCTTTTTGAAGCAATGAGCAGAGAAACCTTCAAGTCCTTACACTTCATTATTCATGTCATACATTATCTGTATGACATAAAAAGAGATACTCTTTGATATAGTGAAACAGAAAGTTTACTACAGATCCTACCAGAGTCCTTGCACAAAATATTTTTGTCATTTAAGAAAATTTCTAACAAAGTCATCAATAAGAATAGCATGGGAAAATATTTCAAAAATTTAATATCTGTACCTGAGGATATCCTTAATCATGAGTGAAGTTTTACTTTTGAAAATCTTTTCATCTAGCATATCTGTTAAACATCTGTAAACATCTGTAAACACCTGCCCACCTTCTGGGGATTCAACACCCCCTGGCTCTTCACTCTTTCCTCTAAGTTCCATCTAGCAGGGAGCTGCCGCTGTATTTGGCTGCTGAAAGCACTCCCAGTTGCTGTGTCTGTGCCACTCCCTCCAGGATGGGTGGAAGAGGCTCAGCAGTTCCAGGTGAGACAGAAAGAGCTCCCAAAACATGAAGTGTACAAAAGGTGAGGAGGGAATCTCATCAGAGCTGATCACAAAGCCAAGCACCTGAGTTGTGCTGTGTTAGGGACTGGCTGAGCCACCTCAAGCCTTGCTGCAAACGTCTGCTGCCCTACTCTTCCCCACTATGGCAGACACTCCTCCCTTCTTTCTCCTTATTGATAGACAACTGCCTGTGAAAAATTTGAATTCTTTCTTAAATTACTTACACCTAACTACCTCTTTAAAATGTCAAATCTCCAAAAACACTGTCCCCTTCAGTAATCATGATGTTTCGATATCAAGGGTGACTGTAGCAAGTATTCTGAGCAGTGTTTTTACCCTTTGGGATATCTTTTACACCACAGAATCTTAAAAGTTCTCCATAGTACTCCAGAACCCACAGAAATCTAAAATAAATTGGATTTAATACTATCTGCTTAGATGCCTTCTCTTCTGGATTTGAATTCCTTTCATTTGTATAAACACTCAGAGAAAGCCTTTCTAGATACAACTACCTGAAGTTTGAAACAATGAATGAAGTGAAAGCCATAATGATGTATTGTGGTAATTCATCCCAATGTAAAAAATGGCTCTAGATTATTATCAAATGAACCACATTATAATGGTATTGAAGAGCACAGAGGAATGGAAGCCAGAATGTGACATGGGCAGCTGTGCACACAGATGCACTATCCCATTCCAAAGGCTGGAAAGCAGCCCAGAAAAATAATACCTCTAGGTTTCAAAATTTCAGTGAATTGAATATTTTGATTTATGGGGTTTTTTGTCATTTCATATTTATATAAATATTTAGCAATACTCAAAATATATAACATTGAGTAACCAAGTAAAATTAAGCATCCATTTTGCCTAGGAATGTTCATAATATCTCTTCAGACAACCTAAGTCTTTCAGGATCAAAACCAGTTAAGAAAAATATTATCCTAAAAAAGAGATTTTAACAGCCAAATGTATTATTCAGTTCAGCCACTTAGAGATAACTAGACAGATATCCTAGTAGTGGAGGTTTTCATAACCAAAAGCATAATCTGCAATATTCTGCTATTTAGAGTTCTTTTTTCTTTCACGCACTTGGAAAGACTTAACTACACAGTCAGTCATTGATAGAGATATATAATGTGTTAGATGATTACTGGCAGTACTTTTGCTACAGAGGTAAGAATTTATCCTTTAACCATACACAGGGCTTATTACCTTTTATCAGACAGCAGCAAAACTAGCAAACTAAAAACTAAAAAAATAAAAAAACCAGAATGTTGAGATATCAAGAGCATTTCCCACCCATTACTCCTGCTTGCTCACCTCCAGGTGGAGAGAAAAAGCAGTCATTCTGTACACAAAAACCTTCACTTTGGTCTTACTGGCATGTTCCAAGTCCATGCAGAAAACCACAGCCCATTTTGCAGAAATCTACAATTTTA
Source organism: Serinus canaria (assembly GCF_022539315.1). NCBI lineage: Eukaryota > Metazoa > Chordata > Aves > Passeriformes > Fringillidae > Serinus > Serinus canaria. The sequence goes on from NC_066315.1 coordinate 13,018,761, forward strand.
CCATGTGGAGTATAAATCTGTCTGTTTCTGGACTTCCCACAATCCCATGCTGGTTTCCCAGCAGAATGGTTTCTGCACAGGGATGGTTCTCAGCATAATTAATATCTTATAAGAAATGAAGTGTGCTCCCTGCTTTCAGACTGTGCTGTCAGGGTCACATGCCACCTCTCCCCTGGGCTCCCAGAATCTCCAGGAGGGCTGGGAGAGGGCCAGAGCTCAGGTAGTGGGGGACAGAGCCAGCAACCTCCCTGTTGATTCCTCAGCCACAGGAAGGGCACATCTGTGCATTCCAGCACCTGCAGTCCCAGGAAAGGGAAAAGGGAGCCAGCCCCAAGGGAACCTGTGTGCTCCTGCTGGGGAGAGCAGTCTGCAAGTGCTGACCTGGCACTGCAGGGCTGTGCTAGAGCTGAGTGTGGCTCAGGCTGGCTGCAAACACACCCAGCCAGAGCTGGCCTTGTCCCTCTGCTCCAGTTGCTGCAGCTCAGCTCCCAGCAGGTGAGAGCTGTTTGCTCTGTGCTCCCATGGCAGGATCAGACAAGTCTTTAGGAATGGTTCTTGGAAAAATCTTTTTTTCCCTTCTGTCTTCAGCTCAGTCCAACACTCAGGACCACTTTGACACTTTCAATGGGATTTGTTCAGTGTCATCAGTGTTCAGTTATGCTAAAGAGCCTCTATAAACCTCTCTATGTTTATGAAGTTCAGGGGTTTTTTTATAAAACCATCTGACAACAATACCTGTGACCCATATACAGTAAATTAAACAAAACAAAACCCTTTTAAGATCCATCTCTCAGAGGTTAAGTCTGTGCCTTCAGTTCCACAGCCACATCTCCATGGCCACTTTGGAAAACAAAGTTTTCCTTGAATTTGCCTTTTCTTTCTTTTATAAGTGAAATCAGTACTCACAAAACAGCAACACTCAAGGTAGACAGCCTTGGCAAATAAAACTGTTCCACATATGCAGCTTGTGTAATAACTCCATGTGAGGTCTGAAACTGAGGGAAACAATGGGACTATCTCCAAAATAATGAAGTCTGGTTGAAATAAAAAAACAACCCAATGGGACACTAGGAAAGTATTTTAGCTATAAAATCAATGAAATGCTTAGCCAGGTAAGTAGGATACAGCTCATCTCTTCATTACAATATTTTCCAAGTAAAAGTAATTTTTTCTACATTCTTTCATTATAGCAAATGACCCCTCTTCTAAACATTATTCCAGATAAAAACCAGATTTAAACAGTTTATTTTCTGTTGTCTTGTCAATTTGTGACCCAACAACACTTCAATTCTTTTTCTAGTAATGTCCATTCACAAACACATAGAAAGAAATAGAAAAGAGCTTCTCAGTTTCTTTATATGATTACAACACCCTACAGATTTTACAAGAGACACCCTCTTAACAAATAAAAAACATTCTCTTCAATTAAAGGCCAGCAGAATTGATTATGATTGGTTAAATCCCAAAGTAGGTTCATGTCAGTGGAATCACAGCTATCTTTCAATTTGCCTTTGTGTTTAAGTTATGTGTATGTTACTGAGAGAAAAGTTAATTTACTGAGAATACCTTGCAACACTGGATGTTTTTAAGGCTGTTTTATGCAGCTGTGACAGCTGTATTAGCCCATGAAGCCAAGCAGGGGGGAAAAAGTACTTCAACCAGTATACATTATTTCATACATTAAGTGGTACTCAGTACCAATATAATGCACTCAAGTGTCTTCTAAATTCTTTCTAAGCCTTTAATTTTATATTTATATAAAATTTATAAAGCCTTTAACAAGTAAAACTGATTAATTTTAATTTGTGCCTCAGCCATATCAGAATAGCATTTAGGAGGTTACTGCAAACTCTCCAAATTGTGTAAAATAATATTTTCATTATTCATTTGAGGTAAGAATGGATAAAATGACTCCTACACATTAGGAAACTGAAAGAAGCAAGATCAGTGCTAGAATATTTCATCATTTTCTAACTCAAGATTCTGAAGCATTCTGAAGCATCTGACAACTAATAGAATGAAAATTTTGACACTTCTCATACAATAACACTCAGCTTTCAGCAATGTTTAATATTTTCTATAAAATCACAATTTTTTTTAGAGGAAGCTATTAAGGTAATTCTGTGTGCTGAAATCAGAGTGAGAAAGCAGATAAAAATTAATATATAACACTGAACAACATCCTCCTTTTTCCTAATATGTATTCAGTTGAGTCACATTATTATGCAAAAAAAATCATTTTCTGGTTGCAAATTTTTCTTATTGAATGTATTATGGCATAAGACTTTATTAGAAAAAATATCACATTGTTACAACTATACAACATCAACTTTTCTGAGATCCTTCATAAAAATATCCTAGGCAGCTGTTGAATCATACTTAATATTTTAGCTATTAACTGTCTTAGAGAGTTTCAATTGATTGGTATTCACTTAATGTCCAAAGCCATTTCTAACAGCTGAAAGACATTTTAAGATATTTCTAACTTCCGTCAATATCACCTATGAGTATAGTTTTTTCCTCAGAATTACTAAATATGCCAGGCTGAAAACAAGCATATTTTCTAAAATTCTAATGTTATTTTCCTAGATAATAAAGAAAAGGTAAATGCAAACTTATACTACCTATTAGCAATCAAACAGTAGTATGTGAGAAACTGCAAATACTTCCTTACCTATATTTGCAGTATAGGCAAATCACTGTGTACTTAGCTCTTGGAAAATACTAATTTTCATTTCCTTTGCACCTCAAGAAACTTTCAAGGTGCTTCTCTTGAAATCATCACTTACATTATCAGCAGCAGCTTATGTTGTATTGAGTAATATAAAATTATTTAAATAATAAATTATTTATATATAATTTTACATAATCACCTTGACATATTGAAAATCCAGTACATAATAGCTCAGTCCTTAAGTTGTGCTAATTAAGAAGCCCAAATCTTCCCATCATTTTTCAGCAGTCACAAAGAAGCACTTTCTTTACTGTCAATTTTCTCAAATAGGAAATTAGCTAATATGTTGTTAGTGTAAATGCATGGCATTTTGGTCCTGCAGAAATAACTGTAACTCTTTTGCATTTCAGTGGTGGATGATTTTATCTTTTGAGTTCAAAAAGAAATATAGGCACTCTGTTATTTTAGAAAGGTTCCTTGGGTACAAATATTTTCTGGTCTTACTGTGGCCACTTCTCAGTCTTTAAACATTAGTCTCATTCCAGGATGTAAGCGACTCCCAGATGAAATTTACAGTGTCATTTGAAAACTCCATCCAATGTGAGAAGCAGCTAAGGTCTCATTCTTGCGCCACCACAGCTCTGAATTCAGTCCACCACCTGCTCAGCACCTCAGGCCACCAGGGTGGCACACTGCACAGCAACTTTCTGCAGAAAGATCTCCTGATCTGTTTAGAAAATTTACACCTGAAGAAATATTTTCAGAGAGCTGAAGAAGGTAAAGAAGGCCTTTACCTGAAAACTGTCAGGAGTTTGTTTGCAAACACATTTTAAAGCCTCACCCAGATGTTCAATAATATATATATCAGTGCTTAGATGTGGCCAACACTTTTGGAAAGATGTAGGAAAAGTTCAGAATATGTTCTCCTTTTTTTTGTCATGACATTAACCAGACTGAGCTGCACAGTCCCGGGGCAGTATCTTGTTTGCTTGAAGAAAGGATAAAGTGTTGAGACCCACACCTGAAATCTGGAAGCAGATTTAAATTAAAGTGACCTTGTTTCATGCTGTTCTGCAAAGCTTCCACCAATTGATTTAGGCATCTCTTATTTAGGGAGGAGTTGCATGGAGAGCATGCTCTGTGATCAGCCATTATAGGGGACAAATCCAAATGAACCACAGCCCATACTCCTCCAGGAAGCCATGCCATTCTATTTTCCTGTTGTATTTTCTCATTCTTTTAGCTAATCTTATTCTGTGACATGAAAATTATACTCAGAAACTTTGTGGTTGTTATCTCTATCTCAGATAAAAAGGCTGATAAAATAAATCTGACACCCCAAATATATAGATTAAAGCCTTAGCCTTCAATCTCCTCTGCTTTTTCCCTGAAAACTATACACACAAGCCCCAAAGTACAACTTTCAGGGCTCTTCAGAAGCACAGCTCATGCTGTCCAACATCACTAGCTCCCTTCCTCTCCTCTAAACTGCCTTCTTGACCAGCTCCTGCCTTACAGTCCTGTTCAACTCACAAGTCTGTGCTCTATTCTACTCATCAGGAGTTTTGAGTCCAACAGGAATTTTAATCATTAAACATAAAGAGAAATGCAAGACACCTGATGTAGAAGTTATTCTGGCACAAAGTCACTCTGTAGCCAGAGTCCAGACCGAGATCCAGAGCCCTAAAGATTGAGATTGGCAGAATTTAGGAAAGTTAAACAAATTTATGCCTCTCAAAACCCATAAGCAACTCTCCTGTAATGGAGAGTTCCTGGCTGTCTGAAACAATTTTGGCACCTAAGGAAATGTCTGAAAAGGTCCTTAGGGCTGAGTTTGGAAGAACAGGTTTGGCTGTATCTCCACTTATTAAAAACAGGTCAGCTGTCCCCAGGAAAGCACTGGAAACCAAGAAACTGGAAAGAAGGAGAGACTCCTCAGCCAGACTGCAGGTTAGACACCAACTTCCAAGAGGCAAGACCGAACCAGGCCTTTGCTTTCAGGAGCAGCTCCCCACTCCATGTGCTGAGTGCCTTTGCCCCACTGAGCACACATTGAGCATCCCTGTCCACCCAGGGCTGTCCCTGCTCGGCCTTCCTTGTTGGCTCCAGCAGTGAATCTGATTTAGAAGCATGTGACTATAAAGTTACAATTGCACTTCTGTGAAAAACTTTCCCTGATTGTTTTTAAGGCACCTTTACACTGTTGCCCAGAGCTAGACAACACCAATAATTTAATCCAAGTATTTATCCAGAGAATCCAGCTCTGACCAAAATAATCCATGTGGCTGTTTCATAAGGATTTAGAAATGGCACCAGTGACATTTCTCACAGACTTCAGCTGGCAATAACTCAGCAGGCATTCCAATTCATTATATTTCTCCACTCCCCTATCACAAAGGATATTTTAATTTCTATATTTTGACTCTGCTGAACACTTGAAGGCTGTATTGTTTTGTAGCCCCTGGGGCACCAGGCAAAACAAACATAGAATTTCAAACTTTCCACAACCTCATGCTGTGATAACATTTTCGGTTTATCCTTAGATTTTAAAGACTGTCTCCAGTCAACAGGATTGAGAACATGGGGTAAACTTCTGCTGCACAAGATTTATTCCCTTTTTAATCCTGTGTGGCTGTAATTTGCCCCAGCCCCTAAAACCACAGTTTGTTACCTCTTTATAACTCAGGGGTGTATGACTCACTTTTGGCCTTTTTACCAAAACAATTTTTGAGCTGGTGAAAGGGAGAACATAAGAGATCCTGGTTGTGGAGAGAATGAAAACAGTGAAAATACTTGTGAAAGAGACAAGATTTTAATAGAAATAGTATTGATATTAGTATGCTTGCAAGTATTGACATTAAACAAAGCAACAAACTTAAGAAAACTAATTATGTCTGTGTTCAGCCTTAGTACCTTGTTTCTTTGCATGTCAATCAGCCTTCACTATGTGTCTCTCTGGTTTCTTATACTCCAGTTCTTGGGTGCAAGGATGGTTTTTTCCCTTCTATTTGGAAAGCACCCAGGTCATTTTAGACATAGCCACACCATAAATAATCATTGTCCAAGCTGCTGGAATGCCCATTTGCTGCCTTAGGTGACGTTCAGTCACCTCTTGTTCTCTTCCAAGGATTGTCCCATATTTCCTGCAGTTTACTGCCAGCAGCAGGGAAACATCAGGATCAAACCTATAGTTTCAGAAAAAGATAAATTCTCCCCCTTCCTTTCCTAGGAAAATTGGCTAATGACAGTTGCCATGAACTCACTGAAAGGGTGAACCACAGAGAGCCTACCAGCAGTGAGGCTGCATGCATCACTCAGCCAGACCTGCTGCACCCACACTTGTGCAAGTGCACAAGTGCAATAAGCACCGCTGGGGAGCTCGTGGTGCAGCTGTGGAGCCCTGCAGTGCTGGCCAAGTGACCCCACTCTCAGCACAGCCACAGAATCCAAAAAGCTGAGTTCATAACTGTTATGTGTTCATAGGCAGGGGGAAAGAGTCAGAGAAACAAATATTTCTTCTTGTTTTAACATGTGGGATTGAAAAGTATAAGGGCTGGCTTTAAATTACGGACCAGGTTCTCTAGCTCTCCAATGCATCAGCTGCTCTGTGCTGGCAGAAATGTAGCTGCAAAGAGGTCAGTGGGAGTTCCAGCTGACCTCCATGAAAGAGCTGTTGAATAAAACACATCAAAGTGGATTCCCTGAGCAATTTCTTCCTCAAGTTTCCCTTTGGTAAAGGATTGGAGAATGTTACTCACTCTATTACACAGAGCTCTTTAAGAACTTTAACAGAAAGGCAAGAAATTAATTCAGTGGCATATTTTGGCATAACTGCAAAATATCTACACCTCTAATGAAAGCAGAATATCTTCATTTATAGTACTATATATAGTATACTAAATTAAATTTTTTTTTAACTCAAAGTTATGTAAATTGCAAAAATTTATCCATAATTGAAAAAAAATGTATTTTTTGTGGGATAGAGGGACAATCTATTGTGAAGTGAAACAAATATTTCCCATATTATTAGATCTTTCACAGAAAGTGTGTAAGTTTTGCACATTCCAAAGATGAGTCCCCTCCTTAATTTAGACCCATTCATTTTATCTTTAAAATTAAAAAATATAAATATTAAAAACCTGAAGTAGTTATTAATTATTAGTTGCACATTTTACACATATCTCACTATCCAGATGTACAGTAATCAACAGACATCCCTTCTAGCAGTAAAGCTGTACTTTTTGAACAATTGCTGCTGAAGCAGCAACATGGCAGATTATCCATTGTTTCACAATACCTTTACATTTAAAGATACCATAATGCAGAACTGGATCCTGTATATTTTGGCAGTGTGCTGTAAGTAATGAGCCATCCAGCCACCCAACAATCATGCTAAAATTATGATTGGAAAACCACAGAGTAAAAATCAACTTTCCTTCTTTCTGACCTGTGGCAAACCTGGTCAGACTCCTGAAAATTTCTTCACAACGAAACCTTTATTGATATACCAGGGAAGTTTTAATTTCTGCCTGCTTTTCTTGTGGGCATGTCAACTGAAATGATGTCCCAGATTGACACCAAGAGTTCCTAGGATTTGCCTGCAGTAAGTGAAGAATGGTACCATGGTAGGTACCTTGTAGATAGTGTGGAAGGAAAGAAATATTAAAGTAAAATAATTGCACAAGACACAGAATTGTCTGTCTAGATTAATGTAAAAAGTTACTCAATAAAGAGCATTTTCAAGCACATCTAGGTTAGGTAATGGGGTAATTGAGCTTTCTTGCACAACCTTAATTAATCTCAGCAAAGTACCTACATTATGAGACAATCTTAAGTGATTATGTACTACAAATCCTGTATTGCATTTTGCAATGCACACAACAGTCTTTCTTTTTTTCTGAAAATGAACCTAGAGTTGTCTGAAGAAGCCCTTCTTAGGACTGCCTTTACAACAATTGGAAGGTTTATGTATCTAAAACTAAATAAAAACAGTACTTAACAGTGTTTTCCATCTGGGATCCTCAAGAAGATTTACAAAGTTCTACCAGAATATGTGGAATCTAGTTTGCAAAGGAAATAAGTGGAAGCACAGCAAAGTCTTCATCTGTACTTTAAAGACCGTTCTGCATTGTTCTTTGAAAAGAAGAGAAAAATAATAGATCTCAATTTTCTTCCTTTCTTAAAACTACTTAAAATCAGGGATTACATGTTTCACAATGCTCTTTTAGAATTGCTTTCTAAGGCTTTGTCCAGATATGTATTAAAAGCATATGTCTTGTTGCACTTTCTAAAGATGGAAAGGGTTCTACCTGTATTTACATATTTTGATTCAAAATCTCCTTTATTCTCAGCTGGGAACAGAAAAGCCTTTATTATTCTCAGCTGGGCCCAGTCCCACAAACATTTCAGCTCAGCCTTCATCAGATGCAGATCACACCAGCATTTATCCCCACTAATCACCACTCCCTCTGGCACTGACATTATCCTGGGGAGTTTCCCATTCACCTGACATCAATTACCCTAGACCCTGCTGATACTTAATTCATATCATCATACTTAATTAATCATTAACCCCTTCACTGCAGTCAGTGGTCTATAATTGGTGTTCACAGCATCTGCAAAATATTAAGGGTATTTGAATGTACATTCATCACGAGCTCTTCTACTAGAGCATAAGGTACAGGCTACACACTTCAGCCATGTTTCAGAAGGCTAGCACACAAATGTATTAACACCAGGAAAAATTAGTATTCCCTATCCAGCAGCTCCATAAATCTAACAGTTGCACATTTACCAGTCAGTTCTCTTCAGAGGCATTTAATAAAGCCCTGTTCTCCCAAGGATATCAGGAGACCTGCTTAATCACTTAGCCAGGAAAAATGCTCATAGAGAGTTCATGGCAGAGCTTCATATTCCAAAATATTTAAATAAAATAGACTTAAAAATTTAAAGGAAAATTCCAATTCTAAATTTAACTGTTTTCAGCTCACTCTAGAAATGAGGCTTTTTACCTGATCATGCTACTGACAGATCCTGTGGTAAAGTACATACCTGAAGTGAGTCTACAGCAAGGTGTGTATCTCTGAGAATGTCTGATGTTGTTTAGGTATACCATAAATATGGATATTTTTGTTATAAGGAGGCTGGAATTCTATCAACTTCAAAAATCCACTAACTCAGACAAACATTCTACCTTGCTTTGTTTTTCCATTGGAGACCTATAGAATATGGGGAGGAAAGAGAAGTCTGATGTGCACGAAGTCTTTGGTGCAGGACTCTAAACATACAGTGAGAAAGGCAAGGAGTCTGAGAAATGAAACAAATACTAGGAATGGCTCATTTTAGAGAACAACCACCTACCCAGATTGTGAGAAAATTATCCATTATCAGAGGATTTGATTCTTAGTTACATCCTGTGGGGTTTTGTTATATCTTATAACCTCTTTTCATGTTTATCTTTTAATGGTACATTTGAATAGAATGTCTATAAAATTACATTTATCTGAAAGAAAAGAACCAAAGAATTGGTACAGAAGATATATCAGTGGATCTTAAGTTAACAACAAATCAGGAGGTCCATACTCTACACTTACTCTACTGAAAAACAAATAGCACATTGCTGATGAGATGTTTTCCAGGTCTTTATATTCTGCTTTCATTTTGTTTTGCTTTTAGCTTTACAGAAGAGAAATATTTAAAGAGCGGAGTATCTAACAAATCTCATTTCACAAGCATCAAGAAAGAGGTTAATGAGGTTTCAAAATAGGGTTAAGTGGTACCACCATCACAGAAGCTGTGAATGTTTGTAGAAGATGCACATGAAAGAAGACCCATTTTAATAGTATGGAAGAGTCTCACTTTCATTTCTTCTAGCAGAGTAATGTCAGAGAGATTTTTAAATTTTTATTATAGGTGCAAGATAGAATAGAACAAAGCCACATTTACTGGTCTCATATCTTCACTAATCAGGTTGCAGAGATCAATTAATACAAAAATAAAAATTTAACTTTTTTTAAATATGTATTTCTCTTAGAAATATCTCTAGCAAATACATCAAAGTTTTGCATCGGTCCATGTCAGACTGAAATCAAACAGTTTTTCCTTGTGACCAGGCAGAATACAAGCATATCTGTAGATCAATGCCTATTACTTCACTTTGAAAACAAAATAAAACAAAAATAATCAAGCATTCTATTCCCTGCAGTTCCATCAGACTGGTTGTACCATTCTTTAACTTCTACCAGAGACCTGTGGATCCATGTGGTAGGTCAAAATTTTAGTGGTGCAAAATCACCCCTCCCTTTTACCATCACCTTGTGTTGTTTCCTTTCACCAAGTAAAGAGTTTGCTGAGCATTTCCAAAGAAAGCTGTATTGCTACAGGAGTCTTCAGCTGCATAAGTCAAGGAATATGGTTTATATCTAGTAGTTGGAAAGAGTTCAAGCTCAGCCAAGGAAGAGAAGATTTCTTTAGCTAAATTATTTTTGTTTAAATTTTTCTAGAGAATTTAGCCAGAGGCAGTCAGTGAGTATAGAAAAGTTCAGCCCAAACAGTTGAAGTAAGATGAAGATATTTATTATGAGATTTGTCAGGCGATTTTAGTAACAGGTCTTTCTACACCACCCCTTCCACCCCCAATATTGATCTCCTTAAAGGCACCAGTTACAGCTATTAATTCCAGACCTTTGTGTAATGAATGATATCCCTCCCATTCTCTTTCAAGCTAATTGAAAAAAATAAGCCCATACATTTATGGACTCTGATATCATGAAAAGCAGATTCTTTTTCACAAAAGATCTGTCCCAATGGTAAAAGCTGAGCAAAGCCAGGCTTCAGATTCTAGGAGTTTTTCTTGTGGCTGGGTTATACATCTAATGGAGGCTCCATAGCCAGGACATGGTATACAAAACAGGAAAAAGTCATGTACAAAGAGCCACTCATGAAGAAACAAAAGAAAAAGACCTGTGGCACAGGGGAGGTTTGAAAAATAAGCCTTCACACTGTAAGCAAAAAAACTTCTGTGTTATTACTTTTTCAGCTGTACTCATTCTGCATTTGGGCTAGGACCATAATTTTTTCTCTAATCAGAAAAAAATACCTGATCATCATTAACAGTATAGAATAAAGAGCAAATTTATAAATATTTTATATACTGCTTTGTGAGGTTTTACCTTTTTTTTGTTTTGTTTTCTCTGACACGGGAAAAGCCTTTATATAAATTTCCAAATACACAATATTTGCATTTAGTTTATTTGTTTGATATCACTCCCTGTTCTTGATTCATAATGCTTTATTCAGAGAAAGTGTTTTTCAGTGGCACTAGTCTCTGTAATCTAGAATTATGTTAAATTAATACCTGAGACACCAGTTCACATAATTCACAATGAGTCTTCCTGTATTTGTCATCAAAAACAAGGGTTACACAAGAAATAATTTGTTGGATTACACTGCATTAATAGTTTCTGATTTAGCACATTTCAGTTTGACAGGAGACAGACTGCTATTTCTAGTGAGAAAGCAAAATGCAACAGATAATTGGGTGACAATGGCAGCTCCAAAGTCTCCTCCCTTTACGTGCCTGGAGCTCAGTGCAGTGCAGACATACACAGCAAACACATCTAGCCCCAGTATGACACAGTCAGCTGCCTGAGCTGTTCCTCCTCTTCACATAGGTGCCCACACTGCTGAGCATCAGTTCTGCTCAGTTGGCATGCTGATCACTGGCAGAACAGGCTCAGGTTTTCCCCTAGTAACCCACTGGCTATTCCTCTTCCCCAGGTTCCCCCCAGAAAAACATTTCTTGACCCCCGTAGTCCACTGGGCCATTGATCCATCATGGCCAAGCCACAGGCATGAAGATGCAGAGTCTCCTGGGGACCCAGGGAATGCCCAAAAGACAGTGGAGCAGCAGTTGCTATTCCTACACAAACAAATATGTCCTTGGAGGAAGAAACAGTTGCTGTTAACTTTGTACTATTTGCAGAACTACAGCCAAAAAGGATATTGTTCCTCCAGGAAATACAGAGTCTAGGGATTCCCCTTTAGAGAAACCATTTTAATTGGTTAGGACAGTTCCAAGAGCTGCTATGAATCCTATTGGCCCTTTCTCCATCTAAAATACTCTTATAATCTCAACCTAAATACATAGAAACAATATCAGAGGATTAACTAAAATTGAAATCAAATTATAAATTCCTTGCCTCTATACTTTAAAAGTGCTCACATGAAAATCAGGAACTTTTTTCCATACACATTTTAAATTTCTTTCTAAGTCACCTTAATCCCAATTCTGTGAATGTAAACATTTTCTAGAAACGTTAGGATATTTTAATTGCTGTCTTTGCTGTTTTATGGCTGACTGTGAAACATTCTTTCTGGGTAGGTCTCTGAAACAGATTGAAATATCCACCTAGATAAAGAAAGCCTCTCCTGGAGGGACTGCCTGAATGGCAGATGGACCAGCACACTCTTCTGGCTGTTATTGTTGTCTGACTGTTGATGATAAGTACAGACCAAAGAAAAAATTTTAAAGCAACTTTTGCTTACCAGCTGAGCAGAAAATAGCAGCCTGGTATAGAATAGAAATAGTAAATTTGAGGCATACGTGGATTTGGAACTGTAAAGAACCCCTGATAGGATTGGGCAAGCCGCTTCATTCCAAGTCCAAACAACCTGAACTGCAGCTCTATAATTATGTTTGGATTTGGGTTTTTTTTTCTGCCCGTAGTATTTTGTTTGGCTTCTGAATGGTTTGGAAGTTAGAACTTCTGCTGTTTGCTTATGACATTCAGTGTTGGCAAGGATGATGCATTTCTGAACTATGGAAATCTAAATCCCTAGGATATTTGAAAACCATCATTTTCAGTGAAAAAGTTTAGATATTGTGGGTAATCAGGGCAATTTCAGTAATAGGAGTCTCACAATACATCAGTCTTGTGACTTGGTTTGCTTGAAAGGTAAGAGGTGGGTCAGTATGTATGTGAAATGAAGTAGCAAACATTCATTTTAATTATTATGAAGGTAAAGTGGTGTCACTGATAAACATTATTCAGGGCCCTTCTGGTTGGATGTGGTCTACAAGCAGGATTTCTCATCTGCAGAAAATGCTATTTTGCCTGGTATTTGGCTGAAAATTCTGTAGAACTTTTTGAAATTCCTTGTGAGCTCAAGGCCCTGGACCAGCCCAATGTTTCTGTCAGACAAGTCACTGACTTCATCCCCAAAATTGCCTCCTATAAAGCAACAATACTACACTTACATTGCCCAGCATGTACTGTATATCAGAACACTAAGCATGACTGGTGAACCCAAGAGAAAATTAGATATACATTCACCCAGAAATCCAAACTAATCTCTGCTCCTCAAACAGTGGGTGGAAGGATTGCACAAGTGCTTCTGTAAAGTATGCTGTACATTGATGCAACTGCCTGACTTTAGCTGATCCCAATTCTACTAATTTCTTGTAAAGCATTTACTAATTAGTTGGTCTTTAACATATTGACAAGTTTTCCCTCTTGTGCTAAATGCCTCCTAAAACACCCTCTTCGATGACCCAGAATTCTTGTTCTTGACTCTACTCTGCACTTTTGACACAAAAACTTCAAGTTTCTACATGAGATACTCATCCTTTACAATTTTACCTGAGACTGATTAAAATTAGAATTGTCTTTGTATGTGTTGCTCAGCCTTTTCCATACTCATTACTTCATTACCAATCTAAATTTTTAAATTGTATAATAAGTCCAATGATATAATCTTACACAGTGTTGGTAGCTGGTTGCTGCAGTTTACAGGAAAAAAAAAAACTTTAAAAAACCACATATTTTGGAGATTTCAAAACACATATTTTTGCTATTTCAGCCAAGAACTCCTAAAAACTGGTCTACCATCTCCTTTGGAAATAGGCCTGATAAGGAGCTACATCTTAGTAAAAGTCCACTTCCAAGCATTTTAACCCCACTTTAACCATACAAAACTGGATGTTTTAAATAAGTGTATTCTGCCACAAAAACATCAGGTGGCTCTTGTATGAAACTGAGATGGATTCTATGGGGACTCATTTTATTTTGTTCAAAGCACTGGTTAGGAAAATTGAGGGAACATTTCCAGGACATTACACAATGATTCTTCATTAGAAGACTATAAAGTTTGCTGAGTAAAAAAATCACTTCTGGCTTCCATACAGTGTAACCCCATTTAATGTTTTAAAAACCCCTCCAAAATTGGCTTGCATAGAGGCCAGATCTTTTACTCTGGTCATCCCTCATTAGTTCCTAATATAGCTAGTGTCTAGTTAGTATTTATAGTTAGTATTTGTCTCAGAGTTTCCACCAACAAACCTCATCTTCAAGAGGTTACGATTCAGCTGTAAATTTTGACTCCAAAGTGAAATTTAGCAAATCAAAGGCTTAACCTTATAGCAAATAATAATTGTATTAATATAATTATATATATTGTGTTTTATGTTTTTAAGTTATTAAGCCTTAAAAGTCCCAAACAGCTTTGTGCCTCCAACAAGTTTTTAAAGGAAGCTACATTTAAGTCATGTCTAACTGATAGTACCAAGCCCAGCTTAACTGTGTTTCTCTGACCCTCCCAGTGATGCCCACTGCCCTGGGTACCAGCACCCCCACACCAATGGCTTTCCTGTGAGTGTTCAGCTCAAATCTTGATGCAGATATTCAGTTCCACCACCACTGACCTGGAGATGAGGGCCCTCCTGTCACACAGCCTCAGAGGCAGCTCAGGGCTTTTCAAACCAAACAGGGGTGAGCACCTGCAGCCCTGCAAGTCCCCTGTCCCTGGCCATGCTCACAGCACCCACCCAGTGCCCAGAAGTGGCCCCCAGCTCTCACTTTCTTTCATTTTTTCACACCAGGTTAAAATTCTTTTGCTCAACATAAAATCTTACTCACATCTGCTGTTCATTGTCCTCTAAGATGCTTTGTTGTGTTTTTTAATTTATGGTTTAAAATATAACATTTTTAATGCCTTAGATCTTTCATACGAAAATCTGAATATCTGTTGCTGTTCATAATTCACATTAATTTGCAAAATAAAAGCAAAGGTTTCTGGATCTCTTTCTTTGTAACTTCAAATGCAGAAATAAATGGCTACACAAATAATGCCAACACTGAACATAAGAATTTGATGCTACATTACTCTTTCACACAAATATATGTATGTGTATTTTATACATGTATAAAACCACATAATTTTCAATAAATTCCACAGCATGAAATTATGTCATTTGGAAAATGCCAACAACATTATTTTAGACTTTTTCACAAACAAAACAAAAGGGGACTCCCCCACCAAAAAAAAAACCAAAACACAAAACTGTGTTTAAGCCAGCATATGTCAAATCTGATATTTTTTCAATAATTTTGATAAGCAACATATGTCTTTTTTTCAGTTAGCAATTCTGCCTCTCACAATAAATATTCTCTGATTTACTTACTAGAAGTAGACAAACAAACAAAAAATGCAGAATTTTAGGAGCCTTAATTCCCTTAAATTGGGTACCTTTAAAAGAGCCTACTCACTCATAAATATTTTGAGGTCACAAGTATAAAGGAAAAAGTTCATTGGAGCAACAAAATTTTGACATCAAGCTGAGGAAAAGTAGCAGAAAAAGCTATAATATCTTCTTCAGGATAAGAAACACCATCATACAGTCCTGGGTCCTGGGGCACACTGCTGGCTGTTGACACAGAGTGGGGTGCGGCCTCATTGCTTTTTCTCTTATAGACACATAGTCACAATTTTAAGTTATTTTAAGTTGGAATTAGCCATTTTGGGGATGTAATTTTGTTCTGATGTATGAGAAAGACAAATTCTCCATGAGGTCATGGCAAAAAAAAAAAAAAAAAAAAAAAAAAAAAAAAAAAAAGGAAGAAAAAGAAGGCAGACTCTCTTATTCATGTGAACTTTACTTTTGTGCATTTAAATAAATTAAATCTTCTGCCTGTAAGGTAAAATAAACACTTTTCCATTTCAACTGGTGACATTTTTAAGCCAGGCCTTTTTCCCTTTAATTTGTTTTGCAGGGATCCAGCGATGGCTCACCTTTCTGAGGTCCCCAGGCAGGCAGGTCTGAGCTGCCTCCTGCAGGGGCTGTGTGCAGCCTTTCATTTCACACACACAGCTCTGACCTGCACCCCATGCAAGGCAGCCCAGAGGATGTGCCCACGTCCTCCAGGACCAGCCCATACAGGTATTTTGCATCAGAAGCATTGCATAAAATGTAACAAAATCTAAACACTTCTCTGGCTCTGACCTTGCACACAAGGTTTGCTATGTGTTTAGTAAAATGGTAGGGGGGAATTTTTTTGAGTATCAGGAACTTAAATTTTTACATTCACAAAAAATATAAACCTTAAGTGTGTGTACATGTTGTGTCTGGAAAAAAAAATATTTTGCTCTTAATCCAGCTAATTATCTCTGTCCACTTTTTGAGGACTGCAATTTTGTAAATAGAGCAAGACTTCCTCTTTCAGTTGGAAGGCCTGGCTCTTAGTAAGGTATTGCTATTAGTATTTAGTAAATCCTCAGCTTAAAATGCAGGTCTGCATTGGACTGTTTGCATACCACACCTTTTAAAAGCTTCAATAATGTCTAAAGCATGTTCAGTCCTGCCAGTATCCAGATCCACATCTTGAAAAGTTGCTTAATGTCTCAAAACAAGGTTTAAATGTACCAAGAAAATATTATAGACAGACTTCTAGCAATATTTTTATGTATCCATTTTTCCAAGGAAAAAAATGATTGAATTGTATAAGCTTCCCCTTTTCCATTTTATTGTAAGAATTCCCTGGTGCTGTTAGTGCATTCAAAGCCAGAAGTATCACTTTACACAGTTTTTCATTGTACTCAGGGGAAGTATATGGAAATTTTAGAGCAATAAGCTACAAATGGGGAGCTGGACTACAGCCAGTCTGCATCCTTCTCATGCTCTTACTGCATTTTTTTCAGCATTTAGTGCTCTCCACAGTGCATATCCTGAGAGGCCATTATATTTGTTTTGGAGATGCAAAATGTAATAAGTAGACCTTTAACAGTGATGTCCAAGAGGCAGAGCTGACATTTTCTTTTCTTTTTGCTTCAAGAAAAGTTCATTAGTGGAGTCTTTAAACACAAAAAGTCAGACTTTTACTTAATGTACAGTTCTTGTGTTTCAAGTCTATTCTTTTCCAAGTGGTCAATAATTCCTGTTCTTGTGTTATACAATTTGACAATCATTATACAACTGGCACAAATTGTTAGAAGGTGCAGGTTGACCTGAGTAGGGGCTTCAAGTTTTTCCTTTGTACCTTTATAAGAGAAAAGAAGTGATAGCCAGAAGAGTGTTGTAACTGCTAGAGGAATCATATTTTTTGAATACAGAATATATTAATAAAATGTTAATATAGAATGTTGTTAGAGGATAACATTTCATGAATACACTCAAGCACTGGAGTATTTAAACCCAGAGGGAAGTCACTGTTTCTATCCCCTCATGGCCTGATGAAGCATTCATCAATAACACAGGTGACATTTTAATAGAGGGCTAACATTTCTCATCCTTTGTATACTGAGTGTGTACATAAACATGGCCAGTGCAGACTTCACAGCCACTCCTCAGTTACACCATTGAATATAGAATGTTACAATTGAAAGGTTCATTTATCCCATAGAAACAAGAGATGGATGATGTCTTCCTAGTGCATGAAATTCACTCTGTATCAAAATTTTTAAAGATTGTCTTTACAAGGCTTTCTTTTCATAGGTTTCTTAGGTCTTAGGTGTGAACTGGCCAAATCACATATTTCAGACATCTATATTTGGATCAGATACTATGTGTGCTGTTTCCAATTGAGGAAAGGAAGTTGTTATTCTAAGGATAAAATTCTGCTGTCCAGTTTTAAAATTAACTTTAGGATAAAGCAACACTAGAGTGTATTCACATGGTCTCTTCTCTGATAATAAAAGGGGACTAAAAGGATCAGTTCTGGAGAGCTTTTCTATATTACAGATTTTTGCATTTAGACAAAGTAATAACCTGGTCAGTGGAACAATGACAGGAAGAATGGCATAGCCAGAAAAAGAAGTGCTGCATGCCTGAAACTCAGATGTTATCACACTGAACCCAACCTCCTAAAATGTCTGTATATATCAGCCCAAATATTTGCTCAGGATAGATGTGAAATGAACTGAAATCAATAGCAAACTTGTGAATATTAATGTGGCCAGTCACATTTTGAATTAGAGTCAGTTCCTAGAGATCCAGTTCCCAAGATGTTGCTAGCATTTTGTTATCCAGCAGAGTAACAGCAACAAGATCCCCTCATGTCTTGAAAGACATGATAATTAATCATAAAAACAAGTATATTCAGGGCTAAAATAATATTCACCATACTGTTTATTACAATGTGCTCTAGAAAAATTAATTTAATCTTTCTTTTCTTCTGCTGCCTATCTGTTCAGAAGAGGGACAGAATTTTAATTTTCCTAGATTTGTAATATTAGAGTAAAATTCCTTATTGCAAAGATGCTCTAATAACTTGTGTATCTTGGAAGTGTCTAACATAAAGACAGCTCAGCTGGGATCTTTGCTAAAGTTGGATTATACACAATAGCATGCAAAACCCATATTTAACCAATGCCAGCTCCTCATTCTTAATGTACATGCATATATATCACTTCAAGTTGTTAGACATGTTCTATTTTACTTAAATTTATTTGTGGAAAAGTGTTTCTACTATATATTCACTGCTATTTCAGTGTGTGCAGATGATTTTTTAATATAAAGGCTAACAGCATGCATATTTAAGAGCAAGAATTCATGCTTACAGCTCTGTGTTTCTTTTGCAGCATTTGATTATTAACACCTAAAATTATACCAGGACCTATATTTCCTGCATCTTTATATAGCCTCAGGGCTATCATCACCACCAGAAGGGACATAAAGATTTTTGTATAACTGCAAGATTAACAACTAGGGAAGGGAGAAACTGATTTCCAATTACGCATATAAAATAATACACTGTATATTCCATGTTTATTTTTAATACGAGAGAAACATTCTGCAAATGGTACAAGATTTTCAACAGGTTACTTTCTAATACTGTTTTACCATTCATAAAGCTTTTTACCACACCAGTCTGTTTGGACTCATTTTTCATGATGATTCTTCAGGAAAATGTGAACTTTTGACCTCCCACCTTCCCAACACAGCTTCTATTCATTAAAAAAAAAAAAAAATAGAAAGAAAGAACAAACAGCTTACACACACACACACACACACGCACACACTCACACATGTACATGTAATACACATGGTGGATACAAAAAGAACTTGGTGTACTGCTTGCTTAAGGTAACCCCAGCAACAAGAAATCATTCAATCTATCAGGGACAGGGAGAAGGGGATATATTTATTCTTTAAAAAAGAATCTCTCTCTTAGAGGTGCAAAATAAAATTCTAAATAAGCACATGACATTTCACACTTATGTATGTCATCAAATCTGTTCTTGGAATTACTGTCTCATAGAAACCAAAAACAAAGCAAATGGACAAATGGACAACTATATGACCAGGGGCCATTATGACCTTTTATTTTTTGCTTTATGTTTGTCAGGGATAGTGACTGAGGTTCTTTTGCAGTTTAAATCTGTTGTCTTTAAGGTCTTTTCTAACCTAATCAATTCCATTATTCACTTCACTTGAAACAGGTCCTTTTATTTCTATATGTGGATATGCCTATCCGTGAGTTCTCAGAAGGATTAAAAGTTGGGCTCTTCATATTTGCCACTGAAAGTCTCACAAGAAAACAGACCTTTGACTTCCACTGACTTTAAGAGGCTGATGACTGAATTTATTTAAAACCTGTTGAATTTCTGGACTGTAAGATTGGAACAAGCAGTGCTTTGTTACAGCAGGGCCCTCCTGTCTTAGCCAGCAAAGACACACACAGGTGATTTGCACAAGGGAATTCCATACTTGTCAATAAACACACTGCCCTGTGCTACACTAATATTAGGAAGAAATACTATACCTAGTAAGAGAAAAGATACCACAGGTTTTCTGGATGATAAATTAATTCTTAGATTCTTCTGTGTACATTATCTTCTACCCTTTCACTTTACTGTGTATCTGGGGGTCAAGTGAAAAATCAAATGGATAAAGAACTGAAAATAAGTGTAACTCTTCTAGTTCCCTTGACACTGACTCACCAAGAAATGTCAGCACACTGAAATTAAATCTCAGGTGGACTGATAAACACCAAGATGTCTGCAAGTCATCCAGGTTATCACTTCCTACTAGAAAGTGTGTTGTATTTTCAACAAACATCTGGTAATTTGATACAATCCTACATTCTGAGCTGAGTGCAGTGTTATAATCCAGGTAATCCTATATATGAGGAAAATTTAATCAAATCCAGTTAAAAAAGGAAAATAAAATACACTGGGTAGTGTCTATTATTTTATTTAAATTTGAAATGGCTTGAAATATCTTGTGGGCAAATTAAAAATAAAAATAAAAAAAAGAATGTGTTTTATGAAATCTGTGATCTGATGCCTCTTCATAGTTATGGGCAAGCCAAAACTTGCTGATTTATGCAACATGAGCAAAAAGCTGAAGTCAAATTTACATTTCATAAATCAGATGACAGACATGTAGATACAAACCCACAGAAATCTACAGAATCTCTGCACTTTTAGTCACTTAGCTGGGAATTCAACTGAGAAAATAAAGAAAGCTATATTTATTATAGCAGATAATATCAACTTGTACTTCATTTTTAAATTAACTGTTTCTCAGAGATTGTACAATTATCCACAGACAACCAGCTTTCTAATTTCTTCTGTGTTGTGCTCCATTAAAGAAGGTGCTCAGTTTGAGAACACCACAAGAGAAGTGATTGCTCTAATCACTGATATTTTTAGCTCCTTGTTTCCTCTCAGTATGTGTGCTTGCCAAAATGAGCACCCAGCTACCAGACAGGGTTAAAACCTGTAGATCCTGATCAGACCCAGCTGTCATTCTCTACAGTGGAGCTGAGCATTGCTGTCAGAGCTAGGTAGGAATGAGCCCAGTTGTAAGATGCTCTAATCTCAGGGTGCTGGCTGGTGGTAGCAGTGCAGAGAAGTCAGCACAAGGTTACCTATGCTGGAAGTTAGCACAAGGTTACTTATGCTGATGCCTGATCCACCACTCCTCTTGTGCTCAGGTTCTTGCCTAAGTCCTGCCCTGTGTGACTGCAGTACACCCATGAAACATTTAGTGCCAATCAGCTCCATCTAGGTCTTTGGTTTACCAAAATGAGAATTCTAAGGACTGCGAACTTTCACTTCCACTAGAACCAAAAAATTGGGATCATTCGTATTTAGGAGCAGATCTACCAAGGTATATCTTGAAAGTTTCTTGCACCTCCCTTGCATGTGATCTGAGACACACAGATGTTGCTGGAACATCCATAAGTGACTTCCCCATTCTCCCTGACTTTTAGAAAGTTACATATCAATCTCTCCACAATAGAAATCAGTATATTTGGTTCCCATCTAGACAAGTGACTGACTGCCTCACTACTTTTTTGTCAGCTCAGGCAATGACTGCCTTGGGGAAAAACTCCCACTGAAAAACTATAAACATTTAGAATCCAAAACTTTGCAGGCTTGAATTGCCAAGTCATTATGTGGAGCTGGATTGGAAACTTTTTCCATTATCAATTTCCTGTGAGTTTCACTTTTTTGAATGCTACAAATCACTCAGTTTTTTTCTGCTGTTGTTTTATGAATACTGCATAGAGACTTGCAGAAAAAAAAAATTATTTCTACCCATCACAAGTTGTACATTATTAACCTTGCTCTGATAATCCACTATCCATTGTTTGTTGGCCACTACACATCAGATTTGATGGCTCATTAGCCCACAGTTAGCCAGTGATGAATAGGTAGGCTCTTGGAGGTAAGCACAGATGTCTTTTTTAGCATGGTCTCCTGACTCTGAGACACCAAAGGTCAATTAGCAATACGACTGCTGAGCTGAGACAATGATGATGTGAAGAGAAGTTATTACCTCCTTAGGACATGAGGGAGCCTTTGGTGCAGGAGCAGAGTAATCTGTGCAGTCAGGATGGCCTAAGTCTGAACAAAGGCGAAGTAGTGCCTTGAAGCCTCAGGACACCATTTCCCTTGTTCTCAAACTCAGTACTGAGCACTTGAGGCAAGGTTGAAATGTTAATGCAGGGGGTAAAGAGGGTCTCCCTCATTCTCTGGCTTGTCTTTCAAGGGTTCTTCTCCCAGATTTCCATTTGAATTCTGGGGAGGAGATACATCAATACAGTCTTTCAAAAATAAATGAGGCCACAGGCACCCACTGACTGCACTCTATTTAAAACTCTCTTGTAATACTTTGGTTCAGCCAGTCTATAGGTTCTTGTACTGTACAAAATCCCTACTGAGTAATGGCAGTGCTACTTAGAGAGATGCCAAATCAGCACTGCAGGGATCCCACAAGTCATTGCAGACAGCAGGTGACTGCAAAGTGCCAGTAATGATCCACTGGATACCTACAGATCTAGACACAGATGATATTGCTAAGAGATATAGAGCTGTAGAGATGATAGAGGTTATAGAGAGACAGAACTAAATGGTGACACTGACAGTAGAGGAAGGACAGTTAGAGAAATAGGAGCAAATATAATGAATATGTGTGCCTGAGACATTATTCTAGTGAGAAACAGAGTGCAGAGAGTCTGGCTGCTTAGACAGTGATTTACAGGAACCTGAGTCTGAAACTTTGCAGTTACAAGCAAATGAGCAGTGAAAGCAAATGCCTGGATGACCTTGTGCCAGATTAACAGGTGTGGGGTTCCAGTCTCCAACAGATGAAAAAAGTGGGACCAGAGCCTCACAGTTAGGGATTGCTGGAGGCACCACTCTGTGGCATGTTGCTTTGCATTCATGCCACTATGAACTAAAGTAGCATGACAAATTCTTTCAGAATGGATGATATATTTCTCATGTCATAACAAAAATTCTTGTTATTGTCTTGTGATTTTTTGGCATTGCATTTATAGTAACTGTGATTTATGGAGACAAGTCACCCAGAATATCAACAATGTGGCCATGGTTTAGCAGAGAACTTCCTTCCATCATATATATTTAACAACTTTAGCTTGAATCCAATGGCTTCCCTACTTCCATGAAAATGAATCTGGTAATGTAAACTAGATGTGAGGAGGGACTTCTGGGGGAAGGAGGAAATTGTTTTAATTTTTGGAGTATAAACACAGGTTGAGATTGTAAAAATTGAGTATGAACTTTCTTTCTTTGCAAGGAGAGATTTTCTTGCCTGCATGTATTTGCAGTGAAAGATTATCACCACAGTGCTAATTGCGATGTGGCCCTAAAAGAGAAGCATTCTGACTTAACAAAACCAAATCCAGTGAAACCACAAAAGAGCATCATAAAAAATTCAGCAATAAAGAAGGACCTGAGGAAAATGGGATTTAGCATTTGCCTAAGAGATTCTAACGTCTTTAAGTGGAAGGTTCTAAAAGTAGATGATCACCACCACCAGTTAAGTCACTGAAGAGACATTTCTGTTGGCAATGTAAAAAACCAACAGCATTACCATAAGGCAAGTCTTGTCTAAAACTCAGTAGCTGGATTAAGTTCTATTAGCTCAGAAGGAACCTGGCTAGTATCACCTTCTAAGTCACAGATGGTGGATCATTCCAAATTAAAAGTTATATATATTATTTAGTCTGCAAATTATTACAGTTTTTCTCACGTTTTTCCCATCAGCTAACATGCTAGGCCATCTTAAAGTTCAGCATCAAGTTTAAACCTGTCATTCCAACTCAATGGAGAAAGTTAGACATGGGAAAGAATGATAGATGACATTCTAGGAAGACCCTACAAAGTCACTATATCTCCCTAGTGACTATGGCAGGAACCAAGTTTAGCTGAGTAATCTTCAGGCAGTTAAACAAGTTCTTATGATCATAATCCTAAGTCCTATGAAGTCCTCTATGTACATGGGCCTGACAAATTCCTGGAATTGAGGGTGAATCAGTAGGCAAAGGCTGTTTGTGCACTGTAGGAATCAAATCCTGTTCTTACCAGGAAGGGTTCAACATATTTATTTTTAATTGGAGAAAGTTATTTTTTCCTTAAAGAGGCAAAACAGAATAAAGAGGCTAAAACCCATAGCAGCCTGACTTACTTATATTTCACAACCCCAACAGAAACACCTTCACATCTGGAGGCAGAGCTCCTCCTCAGCAACAAGGAATAAAGCCTTCCTGTAGGGCTGGGGGTGGTGAGAGGAATCTTCATTTCTGGGTGACCCTCAGAGCAATACAATGAGCAGGAACTGCTTGGTACTTTTCCAAGCAACTTCAGTGCATGCACCTACTATTCCCAGAGAGCTCTCTTGTCCCTGAAAGCAGCTGAATAGATGGCTGGGTGAGCAACCACAGCCCTCAGCCTGAAGGTATCTCAGGGAAGAGAATATGGTGCTCCTGGCCCACCTGCAGCGTCCACCTTTGTGAACTTTGGAGAGGGGTTGTTAGGTGCCGCTTGCTGCTACCCGGTCTCAGATGATTGCCTATGCCTTTGGTTCTCCCTCCCACAACAGTCCAGGAGGGAAGGTAATGTCCTTTGGATGCTTGGACAAGCTCTTGCCAAGTTCACAGTCCCATTGTCACTAAGGCTGCATCTCCCTACATACAACTTTCCCTTATTTTTCTTGTCTCCTAAGGCCAATGGGAACTGAATCCCAAGGCCTTGTCAGCCATTTAAGCACTCCAGCTCCTCAGATGGCAGAAATTTTGTCTGAACATATATATGAACCTGTCTGTCACATTCCAAATACAAGCAATTTGTTAAATTTTAATTGTACAGTGCTTTGGCAAGTGCACTATAAAAATAACTAGGAGGTATCTATGGACAAATTTATTTATAGAACTAAGAAGTACCTAGAGGTTATCACTTCTGTTTAGCAAACCTGGCACATGCCTGGCAGACAGGAAAGCAGAGTGTGTGTACTGGATGGTTGTACAGATAATTCCTGTTTCTGAAGAGGCTGCTTGTTCTCACAAGTTCATGTGTTACTAACATTTGTCAGTGTCATTAATTTAGAAGGACTTACCTCTTGCTTCTTTTAAATTACTGGCAAATACTTCCTAAAATTATATAGTGTCACTGCTTATTCTCATGATTGTTTATTGAATTGTAATACCATTTTGTTTATTCAAATAGTTTTGCAGCTAATTCCTATACTCAGATGAAGTCATAGTGACCTCCTTTTGAAATTCAGTTTCAGTTCTTCCATGCAATTGTGTATCTCCTGTCTTTATGTACTTCCATGAGCACTGTGTTTGTGCAAATGAAGCTACTCAGTAATTTAGCAATTAATATGAAATCATGCATTAAGTTTTTCAGGCCACACAGATCATAAAGCTTTGTTAACAATGGGTTTCCAGAGCCACTTTTTGGAGTGTTGGGGTTTTTTGGGTTTTTGGTTTTTTTGTTTTTGTTTTGTTTGTTTTTTTGTTTGGTTGGTTGGTTGGTTGGTTTTGTTTTGATGGAGAAAATAAATTAGGACTTGATTGCTTTTTGGAGAGGTTGGATGTAATAGGGTGTATTTTTTCTTTTTTGAAGACAAAATGTAACACTCATCTCCATGAGCAGACTTCAGCTTCCCCCATACCCTAGATTTGGCTTATTAACTCATATAGTTTAGCTTTCTTTTCATTTTATTTTTATATTATTTCTCTCTTTCCCCTTTTTTCATGGCCTGTAACTCATGTCAGTGTTTTCATTATGACACCCCTCTCATTATAATTTGTATTCCCTTTAAAGAACTGTTTCTAATCCTAATGATAGATATTTTTTAAAAATATGGGACCATAACTTTCACCCAACTACTTACCTGGTAATATGGCTTGAAAATAACTTTATTATGTATTAAGATTGGTGTCATTATAATATTTTTCTATGGATATCATATAGTTCTGTATTTTTCACTGGCTGAAGCAGCTCGCATCCTCTGTAGTAGCTCAGATTTTGTCTCTGTTGCTCTTGTTTTTGTTGCTTAACTAAACTGCTGCTTGATAGAGTTTATTTCACTTCCACTTGAATTCTGTGATATTTTCCAACCAAGCAAGAGATTTTTGCCAGGAGGCTATATAATTCCCTTATGATTATGTATGCATTCCTCCCTCTTCCCAGCCTACCTTTTAAGCTGTTTTTACAAGTTCTCTGGATACTCCAAAGTGTTCATAATTTATCTATCACTCCTTTTGAAGCACCCTCAATAATGTTCATTTTCATATATTCTGTGATTGCAGTTTTGCAGATAACACAAAATTTGTTGATTTTTAATCTCTGTCATGTGCCTTCCCTTTTCTCCTGCTCCAGTCTTCTGAATTCTGTAACATAACAGATCATCTTACAAACCCTGCCTGCTCTTCAGTAAGTAGATATTGACTCTGCTGAATTTTGTGTACTATTTCAGCTCTCCACAGACATCAGCATGGCAGTCACAACCATGCGCTTGACGTGCTCTGCTTCTGTTGAATACTAGATTTCTTCTAGCACACTGGTAAATCCGACCCATTTTCTTTCTGCATTGGATATACTCAGACAGCCTGTCACAGCACACTGTATGACATGGAAACAAGGACACAGAAGCTCAGGATCACAGTGAAATGAAAGTCCTCTCAGATATGCAGTCACATTTGTTTGTTCCTGTAGATAGTAAAGAGTGAATGTTGTGTTTGACAAGAGTTGTTCTAGTGAGTGAAAGAGATGGGGACAGGGAGATTATTAAATCAACCCATATCAATGTTCCTTGCTCAGTGGCTTTTGCTGTTTGGTAGCCAAAGTAAAGGTCAGTTAAACAACACAGAACTACTTTTAACCTTCAGGTTAGTATTGTTGAAAAAAGCCTTCAAGTGAAGATTCAGGCAGACCTGATAGTCTGGGGTAACTTATTGCTGCCCAAGAAAGTGTTTTGCACCTTCCTTTACTCATCTACCATTTGCTTCTAAAAAAATGAAGCTTCATTTTGAAATGGGGAGATGGAGAACTTACAGCATAAGAACATGGGCTGAGTGATGAATGATACAAACCTAGAGGATTTATCTTATATTAGTGATACTAGACCAAAACATGGCTGTGATTAGTTCTTACTAAGAGTCTTTTCATTCTCTCCATTGTACTCCTTTCAGTCCTAAGGTAAAGATGCATTCTTCTTTAAAAGCACGTTCATGACACTACAGAAAATGTCTTCAGATGTTTAAATTTTAATGTCAGCCCTTTTTTAAATGCTAGAAACAACATTTGAAACATGTATCTTTATTGTTTCACCCAGCAGTAAAATTATGTGATTTATTACATGGTTCTTCTTCAGGAACACAGAATCATTACACTTAGAAATTGAAGAATATTTTAGAGAAGTGAAATATAGTCCCATTTATCCATCTCAGAGCTCATCTAAGTTGTCTCTTCAGATTCAGTGAATGAATAAAGAATTAATGGTTCAGTCTTGTGTCTGAGTTTTTATTCCAACTCCCTTCAGAGTGATTTCCCCCACCTCACTGTTACCTAACTTTTCCTGGCAGGTATTTCCCCTGGATTAAGGTTCTCAGAAATCATCATGGTTTTCACTGCTTGAAGAAAAGACTGCAGGAGGAAGCTCTTAATGGTTCTTTTAACAGCAGCAGCTGGTAAAGGCATTAGGTCTTTAAATTCCACTGAAAATTGCAAGCTTTTTTAAAGGAGTTTGCAAGAAGGGACCAAATTCAGAATGGGCTCATAGTGCTGGGACAGAGAAAAAAATGAGAGAGGATACTTTATCTGACTTTTCAGTGTTCTGTGGGTTCTAAATTAGGAATAAAAAGAAACCCACAGTTTTAGAAAGCTGACTCTGTGGGAGGTCTCAGTGAAATAGTCCATAGCAGAAGACAGAATCCTTTCAGGAAATGTGCCATTCCTTCTGCATTAACTCTTGCCTCTCTTGAATTATTGTTACTGTGCTCACTAGATCTGGTCACTGATAAAACGTTCTTCTAAAAGTTTGTCTTGTCCAGGACTGTTCCAGGAATGGCAGTGCAAGTTGTTGAAGGCATTTGTGCATACAATAGAGCTCTGTGGGAAATAAATGGAATAACACTGATGGCATTTTTAAGTGCTGTTTAGCATGAGAGTAAAGGTTTACACAGCATACATAATATATAGCTCTGGTTGCTAAATGTCTGCTGCCAGTGCTTCCTGATGTCAACAGAGGCTGCCATTGTTTAGTCAACTGGAAATCTTTAGAAATATAGCTGTGAAATTCTTTCCTCAAATGCAAAATGAACGGCCCTAATAAATACACTGAGGTTTTACCAACATGAAATTCCCTGTAGGATTAGAGGAAGCTGAAGAGGTTTGTTAACATAGTGCTCAGTGCTGTTCAGAGTGGGTGAGGTAGGAGGATATTTGAAAGTACTCAGCCGGGCCTGATTGGCTAAATTCAACCTCCCATTTGCTTTTATGGCCAGAACAGAAATTAATCAGTAGTACACACTGGATCTGATGGAGAAAATCCTTGAGAGTTGCCCTATAAAACTAACCAAGTTATTGGATCTTTGGCTTGGAACCCTCAAGGTTTTGTTTTCCACACCTCTTGCTTTCCAGTACCACTTTGAGGCATTCCTTTCAGACAGAAAGCACCATTTTGATTTCTGTAAGAACATGAGAGCAGTGCTTCGAACTTTCTATTTAAAAGGATTGTTCTGACTTGCTCTTTCAAAGCTCTCCCACATTGCTTGCTGCAGGCTTTTGATATTCAGCAAAGAAAATTTCTTTGGGTAACAAATCACTCCCTCCACCTCCCCTTCAACTCCTTTCAGATTTGGTCAAGATTTAAAGTGAATAAATGTGATTTGAGATCCCAGTATTGACTGGAGTGAAGATGGGAGACAAAGGAGAAAATAAGATTGAAGAAAGCATCCCATTTGCAAGGACATGTGTTTTAGCCTTTGCTTTTACAGTGCAAAAGAATGCAATAAATTATACATAAACCAGGACAGCAGAAGAACAGTAGTGCAATCTGCAAAAAGCAAGTTAGTGTTTTCTATTGGTTTAAGACTTCTTATTTTTTCTCCTTTTACAAACACAGTAGGCACAGTGCAAAATGAAGATTTTGATAAATATTGTTGTGAAGTACTGACAAGAGGAGGTTTGCATGTTAGATCTTCAATCTGACCTTCTACATGTTATGGAAACATCAATTTTAACCTAAAAAGGACTTCTTCAGTATAGGTTTTGAAACATTACATTCAAATATATAAACAATATTACTCAGTACTGTATCTTCCATGCTATTTCTTCCCTAAGAATGGAGAGTGAGTTTCATCACCCTTGATTAAGACTAAATACACTGTCATCACAACGAGAAAGGTCCCCTGATTTTAGGCTCTCAAAATTCAGTCATTTTATACCTAAATCTTAAATCCTTGGGTTTTGTGATAGTTTTTGCACTCTGGTTCTTAATCGCACAGTCTGAAGTATGTTTTTTTCCCTGTTTTTCAAAAAGTATGGTATGATACAATATTTTCTGCCAAAAGCATATCAGAGATGTGCTGAAGGACAGACACTGTCTCTTCAGGAGATTTCATTTCAGAGGTGAAGTCTGTCTCCTCCTTCATGCCAGCTCCATTGCCTCCTGCAGCAGTTACACATTTACTCCCCGTGACTGTCACCCTGGTGCCACTGCCTGAAATGGCAATTCCCATTCAGTGGGTGATCACAGTGCTACACTCAGCAGCAGTGGCACAGACAAGGCACACAGACAGCTGGGAGCTGTGCTTGAGCAGAGTGTGTGGTGAAAGAAACAAAACAAAACAGCATGGAACAGGGTGTCTGAAATTTAGCTTTTCATTGTTCGTTTACAAGAGTTCTGGAAATAAATCTGCCTGAGGATGTTGGGATTTGTGCGTACAAAAGCACTCTCTGCAGCTGTCGTGAGTGTGTTACAATAAAGGTTTTGAGAAAGAGCTCAGCATTGATCTGTGAGGCCAGTGAGACTCGATGAGGCCAGTGAGACTCGATGCTTGCCTGGCACTCACACATCCACAGTGCTGGCAGCATTTTGCAGCGCAGTGCTGGAGTAATACTCCACTTCTAGCCTCACATCACTGAATAACCAATTTACCTCATTATGTTTCCACAGATCTAGGCAATAACACTTTTTAAACAGCATACAACTTTATGTACAATTATTTCTAGTCAGATTACACTATTCATTTCAGATGAGCCTCAGTGCATGATAATGTGTTAAAGCAGGATTTTACCAGTTAGAATTCTGGATTTGAGGGACCAGTTTTCTGTGCTTACCCTTCCTATCTTCCCTTCTTCTTTCTTTGAAGCACAATAATGTTGTGTAACCACATTTGGATTATTTGCTACTGATGGAAGTAGCAATAACAAAACTAAGCAATGACAGATGCTTTTTTTCAAGTTCAATCACATCTAAGTCAAAATTCATCATTCATAGTCAATCTTGGACTCATTTTCACATATTTGGAACTTAAAATATTAAGGAGTTCATGTACACTGAAGCCCTAGTGGAAGCTGTTTATGAGTAACTTCAAAAAAACTTTGTTTATTTTTGGAGCATTTAGAGGGTGAACATTAATAATTCTTTGTTTAGTCCACTGAGCATTGTGACTGTGTGTCTGAATCACTACAGCTTGTCTTAGATTAACATTATAATCTTCTTGTTTGAACAGGTGAGATATAACAGAGTAAAAGGATGTATTGCAGAACAAAAGTTAGAAAACTAATTCTTCTCTTACCAAGAAAATATTTTGTTTGCATATTTAAATCGGAACTCTTAAAATTTGTTGGCTAAAGAACCACTAAACATTAAACAGTGTCTTAAGCATGTAACTAAAATTAATCTATCTGATGGAGAAATCTCTTTGTAATTTTAAAGTATGGAAACAGCAGATCCTAAATTAACATATGGATTTCTATACTGGGGTTTATTATTTCTTTAACTTTCAAACCATTGCATACCTAATAGTGAAAGAAATAGATGGTCAGTAAAAGAAAGAAAATCAGTTCTTTTTCCTTTTTTAGGCATAAAAGGAAGGGAGTCAATAGCTGTGGTGATAATGCAAGAACTATCTCTCAAAAACTGCAAAAAAAAATAGATAAGTCAGTGTTACAAGTGCTGTAATTTTGAAAAGAAAACATATAGAATGCTAGAAAAAAAAACAGCTCTCCTAAAATTCCTGAAACATTTAAGCCTTCCAGGAATGCTAGCTATCAATAAAAAGCGGAAAAGATAAACACAGCATCCCTCAGGACAACCACTCTTTTGGCTGTAACCCTTCATATGAAAACCATTTGTTTGAATCTTTCCTTGCTGAATACCAGTGATTTAAGCCTAGAATCATCTGATAGCTGTTCATCTGATGGTACAGGTCACAGCTGACAGGCATGCATCACCCAAAACCCCTATCTGGTTTTCCAGCTGGTGAGCAATATTTCAGGGACATGAGATAAAGTCCATTTATCTATTTGGCTTAATTTGTGCTCATTGTTTGAAAGAGAGGTAGCAGGGGCAGGTGTTACTCCTCTGGCTCTGGGGTCATGCCATGGTTTTACACAGCCCCCAAATCCAAGGTGCAGAGGAACCACCCTTTTGTAGAGGTTCAGCCAACAGGAGTCATAGCTACTAAGCCAGCACTATGCTGAAACACCTATTTTTGTTTGTTTCTCTGACAACTTTTTTAGGATCACAATTGCCCTTTACATGGCTCTCTTGTTTAATAGTTTTTGGAGTCATTAGTGTGGTTTTGCATGTTTAGCATGCATTATGTAATTTTTATTTTTTATTTGCTTGTACATGGCTTTTGGGTTGCAGTTTTTTGGTGGCTCAGAATTTGCCTTAGACAATAAGAAAATAGACACTGACTTTTGCCTGCCTTGATAGTTTTGCTGAGTGAAGACCTCATGAAGGTCACAGTTAGATGGGTTCCTGTATACTTCACTTTAGGAACAAAGCCATTTCTTCATTGGGTTTTCTTGGGTTTGTTATTGATGGGGATTGTGATCCTTTAGAGGCTCATACATAAAACCTCCTCCATTTGAAAGTGGCAGTGCTTCTGCTTCTGTGGCTGTCACTTCAGAGTACATTTTGATGTTATCTTGCTTAAGTGAAGGAAGTAACACCACAGGCAAGTGGAGGCTGAGAAATGGGTACCAGAAACTGGAAATTAGGCACAGCAGTTCATTAATGTTGGTGTAGCTATCTCTGAGCTGCCTCAGCTATTAGGTGTGTGGTTTTATTAGAGTCACCTCTAGTACACACGGAGTTGAATAAGTCAACCTCTTCAGCAGATGAGTTTGTACCAGTAGCACAGGGGAATATTGTTTGGAAAAAACAACTATGTAAAAAATATGTAGGTCTGTGTGATTTCAATTTTTACAATTTTGGCAGCCTGATTTTTCTGTCAACAAAAGCAAAAATGAGCTTGTCATTAAGAATGTCTCACACACATGAACGGATAGGAAGATTGACCAGTTAGGATATTTTTTAGTTTAATGAACTATCTAGAAAGATTCTTTGTTACTGAAGAAAAGTTAAAACAGTAAGGATCACCTCTCCTTCAGAATCATTCTCAAGAAAAAACTTTTATTTCTCCTCGTGTGTTTTTTTACCTCTTGAATTGACCCAAACTGCTTTCATGGCCGAATGCAATGTGACAATTCCTACAAAATATTTCATATATTTAAAGAACAAGTAATAGACAGTGACAAACACATTAAAAGTAACCCAAGCAGCACAGATAATGACAAGGCATTTGTATTTTTAATACAAACAGAAACAGAGAAATACTGAAGCAACCCTTTCACCATGTCCCCAGGTTTCCATACTGAGCTTCAGAAGTCCTTGAGCCCTGACCAACTTCCAACAGTATGGCTGCAAAATTAATCTCTTATTAAAATCTGATTTTACTCCTCAAAGGGAGTTACAGGATAAATTAAGGAAGCGGGTGCAAAGTCTTATTGGTCTTGACAATGTTTTGAAACACCAGCACTTCCCAAGAGAAAACCAAATTTCCAGTACCTACAAGCAAACCCAATGAGGTGGGAGGAGGAGGAGGTGGCAGGGCAGAAAGGATACCTGCAGTGGGGAAACCTTTCACTTCTGGGGCTGGGTGAGTGCTGAGTCTCTGCTGTGTCTCTCAGGGTCACAGGGTGTCTCTGAAAGGAGGCTGCTGCTTTGTCACCACACACACACATGCCAGCAGCACAAGTTTCCTGTGGCACACCTGGGGGAGCAGGACAGGTTTCTGCAGGATGTGCAGGGTGTGCAGCCAGCAACAGGGCAAATCCAAGCTAACTGAGTACTGCAGCAGCAGCACTTGACACTCTTCAGAGCTGCTTCATCAGACAATAACATAACATGGTTTCCCTACTTTGTTATTGCTTTCTCCCTGCGTCCTCAGGGAAGTCAGGTTTCCATAGGAAGCTCAGCTATGGAAAGCTGATTCTGCCAGAGGTCTAACAGCAGACCCCCTCAGGCAGGAAGGCAGCACAGTGGGCCCACTGGGAAGAAGCAGATGGATAGAAAGCCAACCTGCTCCCCAAAACTATTTAAATTTAAATGCTTCTTTGCTGTGGCTCTGTAAAGGCTATATAAACTCATGGAACATTTAATCAAGAAGAGGGGTCATGACGAAGGGCAAAAAAGAATGCCAAAAAGTGAAAACAGATAGTCCTTTGTAAATTAAAATACAAGCATGATAAAGACTGAGGTAAATCTGCATCTACCCCTTGAAAAATTGTGAAGCCACACTGCAAAGGGGGTTCCACAGAGCACCTAAATGGGTAAAAATAGACATTTTGATGCTGATTTTCAGTTCTGGGGTCGAGGTTTGCCTTTTACCATGGCAATAGGACATACTCTTAGTAAAGCTGAGTCCTTGATTCAGCTGAGGACTGTTAGAGGATGCAAACAGAGCTTTCTGATGCTGCCTTCCCATCATACAACTCCTTAATTTTCAGGTAAGATGAAGTAAATAACAGACTTGTGTGCAGTACTCCACTGATTTCCCTGATGGTCTGCCTTGCATCTAATGTGCTGAGAATTCTGGTCACTTTGAGAGACCTCCAAACTTCTTCCAATCACTAATTTACCTGAATACAAACATTCTTCTGCCAAAACAACTTAATGTGGGTCTGGAAACAGACTCAAGCCAGCACTAGCATCATCTTAGACTGTCAAAATTATAGTGTAGGTAATATTTTGCATGCTTGCAGATTGATATACAAATGAGTTAGGGTAAGCATTAAGATAGACATTTTAGTAATAATCTGTCCACAGACAAATTTCCCCAGGAAGAAAATATGCTTTAAATAGTAAACACAGAAAGAGAGTCTTCAAGGTTATCCTCTCAGTGGAAAAGCTGAATAAAAACATTAATCATTTCACATATACATATATATAAAATTTCAAACATGAGATATATAGTGCAAACATAAAGAAGTAGCATTTAGGGCACAATTTTCAGTTAAAATAAAGGTCAGTGTTTGTCTGTGGTGTAGGTATGAAGTTCTGAATACCTCAAAAGACTGCTGAGTTCTGTGTGGAAAAGAACATGAAAGTCTAAGTGAGGAAAAAGTCCAAGAGGAAAGAAGTACTAAGGATTACCCTTTCCAAAGTGCAAGTACAAAAGAGGATTCAAAAATACATTGATTTTTCAGCCCTTTGTTTGGTATAGCATGTTTATCTTGTGCATAGTGTTTTATGGGACTGGTAGTGTAAGTGCTCTGCTTGGAAGATCACTCACTGCAATTCAGCATGAGCTGCCTGGATGCGATTTCCCCAATGTATTGCTCCAGGTCACATAAAAATATGATGACCAAACCCAGAATTTTTATTTGGAAAATCTTTTTAACATTTATAGCATTGCTTACTGATCAAACTAGTAATCACACCTTGTTAAAGGCTGTCAGAAAATAAATCCAGTCAGTTTAATGCCAGCAATAGCACTGAAGTCTCCATTATGCACATGCTTGTTTGAACAAGACTCTTGCAGGAACAAATGAAACTACATTTCCTGGATCTGACACTTTTTCATGCCATCAAATTAGTGATTCATATCTGTATAGTTTCAGCCTTTGTTACCTGCTTCGAGATATCCGAGAAACGTGCAAAATCTGCAATCTCTCTCCATTGCTGGCTCAACTGTTCCTATCATCTTCTGATAACTTTCTAGTGCTATTTGGTGCCTGGACTATGGCAGGAATTTTTGCTGCATCTTTAAGAAGAAAGTCTCCTGTAGCTCTCTGGTAAAGCTCTGCAGTTACCTGAGTCCCATATCAGCAGGGCTGACACAAGAGGAACAAGTATTCCAGTGTTTGTCCCTGACCTTTCTTGTTTTGGCTTGAAAGGAAACAAACTTGGGAAGTAACCAAGCATGTTCCAGAACTGAGAGAAGAGATAGCAGTGGGATGAGCACCAATAAACAGAGCACCCAGCATCTCCATCCTAGATTTAAAGAGCAATTTGTAGAAGACATGATATAGATGTTATGGTATTTTATGGCACATTTTCCTATGGAATATGGCTCAGATGATTTCAGAATCCCATTGAAGTCAAATATCAAATGTCTGCGGGAAAAGTATTGAAAAATTATTTTATAAAAATATGATTACATGCTGAAAGTGAGAGAGCATGTGGAGTCATGCATGAAAACAAAGGCAAGCAGAGCTCATATTAGATGCAGTAGTCATTCAGGGATCTGAAGGGGAAGAAATATTTCCATGCACTTTATTTTCATGTCAGAATAAGTGTGGTCTAAGCAACTTGCCTTTTCAAAAGTTCTGTTCATGTGTTGGTTTTAGGTTGAAGTGAGGGGTTATGATTGTCTTTAAGTAGTAGAAAACATACCTACAAAGTCCAGAGGTGAAAGTGCCTTAAGCATGGGTAACTGTGTGAGCAAGCAAAATTGATTGTTGATAACAACTGGATGCAGGGCTAAATCAACAGGCAACAAAACACCACAGGAGAAGGAAGGCGTAGGTACCTCAGTGTTAGAGTTGTCTGCAAGCTACTCTAAGTTTGTGGTCAAAGCACAAAGGATAAAATAGAAACGTAAAATTAGTATAATTTAAGAAAATCTTATGTGTCTTGACCTGCAACTGACACTAGCTTTAAATTGTGCCAAAGAATCAACTCTGACTCTTATGCTACCAAAATACTTTCTCCTCCAAACAATGGAATTATCTCCTCCCACACATACCAAGATTCTCTAGAAGTTCAATGTAACTCAGTGCATACAAGGATCTGGGTAACATTCACTTCATATTTTAAAGTTGAAGTAATAACAAGGAAAAGAGCTCTCTTGAGGAAAGATACGAAATTTTTCCACCAGAAAAAGGAAAGAAAAAACCTAAAGATAACAACAAAAAATAGTGAAAAATGTGCCAAAAGGCTTAAAGGAGAAGTATACCCTGCAAAATCCTCTGCTCAGCCCAGTGTCTCTTGCCTGTGCTTGCTTGGGGACCTTACCCACTACTGAGCATTACTCATATTTTAGGTGTTCTAAGTGCAAGCCTCCTTGGCTTGTGGGTTTCTACACTGGCTTTAGTCCTGTGCAGTTCTTATTTTAAACCCTGACTGAGATCACAGGTGTCACTGGGAGGTTTGTTCCCAAGGAACATTCCTGACTCAGGTCATTTGGCAGCCTGAACACAACGAGCACCAGAATGCCCTGGTGTTACCAAGCAGGAGATTGTAAAAGTGACACGAACCTTCTCACAAGGTATTGCCTGTAATTTTTTTTCTCTACTGCTCATCTTGACATTAAGGCAGCATGTCTTTATAGAGGATGTGCTACAGTTTCACAGGAAACTTCAAGCCAGGGAAATATTAGTGATAAAGAGCCTATGTGCAACATTATACAATGGCATGGGCTGTGTGTCATCCGGTTTCCTTTCTGACTTCAGAACAAATGAATTTAGGACTGATTTGACAAGGAAGACCAAAACTGAACTTCTGAATGGATGCTATAGAATTTCATAGAAGACATGTCTTTATAATTACTAATATTGTCATAGTAAATGTAATTTTAATAATAAGGCATGTCATAATTTAAAAGAGTATATGTTCTGCTGTGACCTTGATGCTTAATTTTCCAATTTGGTTTTCAAATGTCACATGCTTTCTAATGGCTTCATAGGAGTTCAAATCCATTTAGAATATGCTTTGGAACTTGAAAATAAAAAATCCAATTATAAATTAATTAAGGAAAAAAGTAAATGTTCACCCAGAGCATTTTTTAAGCATATAGATGAGTCACTAAAACAAAAAAGGAGAAAATAATTGAGTGGTGGTTTATTTTTTTATTTTTTTATTAATCTCTCACCCATGGATCTGTCTGTGTCTACCAGGCATCAGAATTTATGGTGTTAATGTGATCATAAGTAACTATTTTTATTCTCCCCTACACCTTCCAAGATGGGGATTTTCCATCACTAAGCTTCAGCCGAAAGAACCACCAAATAAGATTTCTCTCAGCCTTCAGAAATACCACCATGTCCCAGATTTGGTAATGCTCACTTTGTCCTCTAATTCTTATTCCACCAAACCTTCTCTTCTACAATATTTCTAATCTACTGCTTCAGAGTTTCATGCATCTGCCAACCTCCACACTGGAGGAGACACTCGAAGAAAAACTCCTAATTCCGAGAATGTTCTTTATCAGTCACTACATTTTTCTGCTCAAAATTTTAAATAACTCTCAGTT
The DNA here is from genome assembly GCF_022539315.1 of Serinus canaria. Classification (NCBI taxonomy): domain Eukaryota; kingdom Metazoa; phylum Chordata; class Aves; order Passeriformes; family Fringillidae; genus Serinus; species Serinus canaria. The sequence continues at coordinate 13,056,240 of NC_066315.1, forward strand.
CAGACATCTGCATGTCAGCCTAGAAACAGTGAAAACTTTTATTTCCTCTCTCTCACCCACATTTAATGAATTTAAAACTGGCTGTTGTTGGCAGAGAGAGGAAGGGGGATGGGTGTCCCTCCAGCTGTTTGCAGCGATCTTGGCGCAGAGAGGGGCTCACATCCAACTGCTGCAGGCTGGGCTGAGGGCAGTGCAGTAATCCCACAGCAGGTCAAGCTCCCAATTGCCCCTGATTTTTTTCATTGACAATCTTCATTGTTTGTCCTGTGTTTTGGGGTGATCCTTCAGTAAGCAGCCAAGTTTGGAAACTTTGAAAAAATTCCAGTTTTAAAAGCAATAGCTGAATTGTTCTGTGCCTCCTTCAGCTCCTTCCCTCATTCACAGTTACCCGCTCATAATTTTTATAATTTTTATATAGCTTTTGCACATATTCCAGCTTTTTGCCTGTTTCATTCTTTGTCCTGTCTCTTCCATGTATTTTAATTTCCCATCCAAGTTTTCTATTGTGACATGCATTTCAGAAGGTTTGCTGGCAAGCAAATCTTTAAAAAATGAGCAATGAGTGGCAGGGTGTATTGATTTCTCTAGATTTACATTTCCCATTTCCAGCATTCACAGAAGTCTAATTGATTTGTGGACCTTGTGAGCTTTCTCCCTCCAAAAAAATAATTGTGCATGCAGTCCAATTATACCAGGGCAATTAAGAATTACAATTTGAGTTAGGAATAATAACAGAATTCAGGACGGAAAACAATCATCTTTTTCTGGTCTGTTTCTTTTCTAAGAGGTCAGAGCCAGCACTTCCACCAAATTCAAGAGGAAGACTTTTCTGCCTTTATTGTCAAGCAAGCACAGTTAAAATACATAAACCAGACGTATACAGTCAAAATACATGGACTATGTTTAAGGCCAAATTTGGTAACTGATCACAATGAATCACTGTTTTTAAATGAGGGCAAAGGTTGTCCCTACAAGACTTTTCCTTTTATTTAAGATTTCAGTAAACATTGCTGAGTTTACCAAGACCTCCTTTCTTGTTTGTGTACAGAGCACCTCATGCAGTGGACTACTGCTCCACATCTGAGCCTGTGTGACAGATCTGCAGCACAAAGACCAAACAAAATCAAAAAAAAAAATTGCAGTATGATTAAATCCTTTCATCCGGCATCTTTCTCTACAGTACTGCTATTATTTATGCAAAGATTGCCATTTGGAGACAAAACTAAGGTCATCTTTCTAAAATCCTGATGTTGAAATATTTTAGAACACCTGAACACAGCTGGTAGCATAGTGTCAAAAATTAGAAGATGGAATGACAAAACAAGCAAATTCCAAGAAAAATGTTAAGCTGGATTTCAGTTTAGTTGAAAAAACCTTCAGACTTTGGAAACATCCTCTGCAAAGAAGTGCAGAGAACCTAAAGCTTGAATATGTTTCCAAGGAAAAAGAAAGAGCCCACAGTTGCTCATAGTCCATGAGCTGAAGGATGCCAAGGGATGGGAACACAGCTCAGTCCCTTGGAAGAAACAGCCTGAGAGTGGCCACACAAGAGCCAGCTGTACAGTCACTCTCCAGCAAGCTGACAAACAAGGCAGGGGAAGACAGCAAAGGGATCAGACCCAGCCCTGGCTGTACCTGTAATTGCTGGAAATGCTGTATTCCAAAGCAGAACTGCAGTAAATGATCAGTGGGAGCAGGGGATGGACTACACACAGAATGAGTAATATTTAATGTGTCAGGAGGCAAAGGAAAGTTCTCTAGCTCTGCTAACCTCGACCACTTCTTATGACTGATAATATCAGGGACACAAAGTGCAGGAAAGTAGTTGAGGAATGGCTCCCATGAGGCCAAATCTACACACATTTGCCCTATTCATTTGTAGGAAACTTGCTTTCAAGGTAAAAGCTGTCCCAAGGCAACCCTCTCCTCCTGTTGGTAGATCCCACATAACCACAGGCTCTCAATTCTCTCTAGGGGAGATTTTCTGAGGTACAAATGGGAGTTACATGACCAATTCCCATTATCTCTCAAAGACAATTACATGCTAAACTGCCCTCTGTTCCTTTTATAACCTTCTCTTTCGCAGTCAGAGGTTCCTGATTACAGAGATTATCTACAAATGGTTTCACAACAGCCATACTTTGAGGTACTTCTTTAAAATGCTATTGGAAGTTTTGACAGCATACACAAAATATAGAGTAATAATCATGTATTCTATGGATTGTTTGTTTTAAGAAGCTGACATTTACATGCTAAAATAGGATACATTTTTAAGGAAGCATACCCTGAGTCTAAAATATATGCAATTGTGGTTTATTCTGTTGCTCCAGTGAATTAAAACAGTCATTCTACAAAACACAGATGAGATATAATCTGGGGAGTTGATGACTTTTTGCAACATCTCAGAAGACTGAGGGAGAGACTTTGCTGTAAACTAGTCTGCAGTAAATGGAGTTTGCAGTAGAAAATTATGTCCACTATGTGGTAAAGGGTTACTGTCACTCTCAGCTCTGGGCTTGCTTTATTTTATTTTTCCTAGTCTAGCTGGCTGTAAATCCTTGAAATTGCATAATGCTAATTAAGAAAAATAAAGAGCAAATTGAGATACCAGTACTCATAGAGGAATGCTGTTGGCTGAGGCCCCAGATACTTTTTATGTCTCCAGTGATTTGCCTGTAACTGTTCCAGGAAGTTTGGGAAAAGCTTTGCATTGACATCGTGCTGCAAGTGCTGGAAAAGCTTCACCCTGGGAAAGACTTGAAGCCTAGTTCAATGTCCTGGGTAGCCTATCCTGTGACTTCTGTGGACATTCTCAAGGTTAATGAATTTAGCAGAACTCCAACTAATCTCCTCACATACACTTTTCAGAGCAGTTCTTCCAAAGAGACAGTTTAAAAATTGTTTCTTTTTAGTGTTATTTTTTTATCCTCATTTCTCTTTTCTCAAAGTCTTGGAATTTTATTTTTCATTTAGGTTTTTTTTTTCCTCTCAATGCTCATATAAACTTCTTAAAGGAAAAGAACTTAATATAACCTTGATTTTAAAAAAGAACAAAAGAAACAAAAAAACCAAACAAATGAACAAAAGCAACCAACCAACCAAACAAATTTTAATTCCCACAAGAGTTTATTCTCACTTCCAAATTCAGAAGATTAAGAATTACTCTCCTCTTCCTAATTCATAGGCTTGAGACTGGCTTTTCTTTATAAAAATGGAAAATTATTTTAAAAAAGACAAATAAAAGTTACTTCTGTAGAACAGCAAAGACAGTGGACCATTTAAGCTTTGGCTGAGGATGGTGGCCACTGTAGAAGGATAAGTCATTCCAGGAGTTGTCTTCTGAGAAAGTATTCCACGTGTGCTAGGTTCAGTGCTCCACCCATCTGCAGAGATTCAGTGGAATTACTCTTTTGAGTGGGGTTTTGGTTCCTAGCAATAATTGAATTCACTTTCCATTGTCAGAGAGAGGTTGGGCTCCTCTGACCTAGACTGACCCAGAAGCTGGGTGACCCAGCATGCAGAGTTATCAAAGACCTGGGAGCTCACTGCTCTTCCCTAGATGCCTTCTCTGACTACAACAGGAACTTGATGACCAGTTTGAACCAGAAACCTTATTTTTAGATGACTAAAGTTAGCTTAAAAAAAGGTCAGCTAAATAAACTCTAATAATTTTATGGCTCTTAGTTTCCAAGTTAAATCTGGCAATACAAAAGGTGTATAAAAGCAGTAAAAAGATTGTGGGAAGCAGGAATCCCTTTTCTAATAAAGGTTGGGAAAAAAAACAAGAAATAGAATGACCTTGAAGTTTCACAAAAAATTAACTTCTATGGCAATTCGTTCTAAATATGGCAGTTTTCCAAACTTCTTATTCTTGTAGTACATTTTCTTCATAAATAAGATGTGTAAGAAAATTTGTTTTATAACTTCTCACGTTTGGCAAATTGAAACCCCAACATCTCATTTTCTTTGCTGATATTTTACAGACAAGGCAAGTAACATCACAGAAACAATGCTGACCGTGTGTACTTGTTACTTTTAATAAAACTGTCAAGTACTAAAACCCTGAGAGTGCATAGGCATATTTGTAGATTGTTTCTCTCCAAATGGATAGGAACAATTATTTTTAAAGTTGCATTCACAAGTGTAAAGGTCAGGGGAAAAAATCAACTAATTACAAAAAATATTATAGAAAAATTAAGACAGAAAAGGACAAACTATTGAATAAATCCCAGAAAAAACTACTCATTTAAAAATTTATTTCAAGTAAACCTTTAAATTGTATTCCAAAAATAGTGTGATTATAGCAAGAAAAGCAAAAAATTAACTATTAGAAAGTATTTTGTTTCCTCTTGGTTGTGGGTTATCTTCCTACTGTTGTATCAACATTATTCAAGGCATCTATTATTACCATTTCAGAACATATAAAAGTCCTTACTGGTGTGCAAAAATACAGGTAACCTTTTTTTTTTTTTTTAACAGGTAAATATATAAACTCAGATATAGACAGATTATGTCCAATATACTAAGTGGAAGAACTTGGATCTAGTAGACAAGTACTTTAAATAATTTTCAGAGGTACTGACTGCAAAAATCACAGGGAATTGAGCCAGGCAGAGAATCCAGAGGTTAGGTCTGCAAAAGTATTTAGGCCATTTAATCACAACTGCTATTTTCATGGAAGTTGAATGCTTAAATACATTTAAGGATATGGCTATAAAACTGCAAGAGCAAATGAAGTACTGCAGATCTTAAACCTTCAAAAATAGCTGGTCCTGATTAGATAGTCAGTTTTAGCCTGCAAGACCAGCAATACTTTTGGGCACCTAAGAGTGGATGTGCAGAACCCATCATGTAAAGCAATCTTTAGCAGAACCTGAAAGTGTCAAAAAAGGTCATCTCAGTCCCACCCTTCTCATGTAATTTAGGCCATAGCCTCAGATAAGATTTTAAGTTTTTTGTAATATCTTAAAGTGAGAAACCCAAGTGAAATTAGTTTCTTACCTTTACATGAAGAGTTATCTTCTACATTCCTCAAATCTGAAGGTCACATCTACTGGACTAACCTTGTATACAGGCATCAGAACCATGAGATATGTTTTTGTTCTTTATATCATCCTCACAGATGCTAACAGACAGAGTTTAAACCATATGCTTCACTGTGGTTCTCCTACAAGGACAACTAACACCTCTAGATGTCCTTAATTTTGATATTGATGTCAATGTGAAGCATAAAATGCTCTCCTCCTCAAGGGTGAAAATTCTCATAGGCTTTAAGGACACTTCAGCTTTAGGAATAGAAATAATCTGGCTGAGTTTAGATGTCAACACAATTAATCATTCAGGGTTCTCTTGACAGTCAATGGAGATGTATTCAGTGTAGACAGTGAAGTTCAGGTTGTGATTCATTTCATCCTGAAGTACACACTTAAAATAGGTCAGTAAAATCGTGCCCTAATAAGGCCTGTTTCTCTTCATAGACTACAGATGGAACCTGAGATGATGAACTCAACTGAAGATAGCTGAAGTTAAAATTAATCCATGCCTCTACTATGCAGTACAACCTTTGTGGATGTATCACACCCAGCATCCTTTTTTCCACAGAACAGGGTGAAGAAAATTAATTTTCAATTATAAATATTTTTAAGCTGAAACTCTTGCAAATTTGCCTGTAAAATAAGTCCCAGAACTTTAATATATATATCTAAAGGTTACGGTAGAAATTAGTGTAAACAGAATGTAAAGAATCAAGGTTTTCAAAGAAAAAATATAAAGCAAAAATTAGACACGGGATTTCAAAAGCAAAGGGATTTGAATGTCTAATGAAACCGAGTAAGCATATCTCTTGGGTTTCTTTGGAAGCTTAAATATTAGTAAAGGGAAAACAAGATCAATAAAATGTTGGCATTTCTTACCATTTCTGTATTGAAGAGGGAATGCAGAAGAAATAGCTCATTCTCTTTTAGCAAATCTGTTAATGTAAATCGTTATTCATTCATTCCATCGTATTTTATGACTGGAGAAAGAAGAACATTCCAGTAGTCACATTCTATTCTTTTCAGCTTTTTCAGAGCACATGGATCCACATTTATCCAACCTCTGACCACTGATTCTGAAAAATAAAACTCACAGGAATTCTGTGAGCAGAGCAGTTTTTCAAAAGGACCATTTAAAACCTTAAAAATAATTGCTTGTGTTACACTCCAAATGCACAATATTAAGCTCTGTCCATTAAGAAGTTTCTAAAGAGATTTTGAGAGGAAGACTTGTAATGAATACCTTGACTAATAAAAAAACCAAAAATGTATGTATTTATCTTTACATTAGCCCACCTCTTTCAGCAGGAAACATTATAGAACTGTGATTACCAGGGACTGAGGGTTTTTTTTAATATGTAAAATAAAGAAGAGAGGGGAAAAGCTGTGGTGAGAAAAATGCAAGCATTGTACAACTCACCAGACCTTCTGTCCCAGAGAGATTTATTTATTGGAAATTGCAGCAAGAGGAAAAAGACTAAATAACTTTAAGTCCCTAGTTATTATGTCATATGTAACCCCACAGTACAATACAGTCACAATCTGCTGTTTTGTAAACTGAACTGTCAAACACTTGTTATTTTAAAGCTGCAGCTTTTCAAGGTCCTCTGACAGCCAGTGGTCTCAGCTCTCAGTCTGATTCATGGCTGGCTCTGAGACAGAGGAAGTTCGCGTCTGCTATAATCTAAACACTTTGCAAATGGAGCATTGGAACAGTGGTGAAAGAAGAAAATAACCTAAACCCTATAACCCAGACAAGAAGCCTGCAAAGCTTCTGGGGAGAAGAGAAAGGAAATAAGTGCAACAGCATAGTCTGCAAGATCAGCAAATGTATTCACAATATTTTATTTCAAAAAACTCTCAGAGTTTCAGGCAGGGAGAAGAAGTTGATTTTAAGCCACTTAGCTGAAAAGCAGTGAGAATTAGTCTCTGTCAAAAGTATGGAAACAATGTCCCAGATGTGTACTTCTGCAACATCTGTATTTTCCATTTCGAGAGTAAATACAAAAAGGTTGGTTGTAGGAGGACTTATCCTTCTCCTCCTCTCCCTCTCACCCCTGAGAGTTGTGTCTCGCCCTTAAATTCAGAGCAGAGAAGGACTATAAAGCATAAAGAGATGTGGATAATTTCCACTGCACTGAGCTTGAGATCTAGTGTTTCAGAGGTACCATGCAGACAGTAAAGGGAAGATGTATTCCTGGGCCGTGGTAAATCACCTCTGTAATAATGAAATCAAGACATAACTACTGCTTAGTGTTTCTTAAAGGAAACAAAAGTTCAAATCCAGGGAGAAATATTTTAAAAGCTCCCTAGACAATTAACCAAAACCAAGTTTGTGATATAATATTCGCCTAGAATTGATTTCCCATTTTTCCCTTATACAATTCTTGCACATTTGCAGTCTTGTCTCCAGTGTACATCTGTTTGTTACCAGTCTAAGCCTCATTCCCTGCTCCCCTCCTACCAATTTTCATAGAGCAACCCACACCAAAATACTTTGCTAGGATATAAAAGAGGCCCTCAAACTGTCCCTTTGCAGCCTGGTCTGACCAAGTGTAAAAGTTTCTTATTTTGATTACTTGTATGGACACATAGGTAACCTCAGGATAATGTTCTAGCTACAAGGTTCTCTCAACTGTCAGGAAAAAAAATGTTTCTGGATGCACACTTGGTAATTCTGTCCTACCAGTCCTCTTTGCCACATAAATCAAATGTATTTTTGCAGTTCATGTCTGGGGAGCTACAGCTCACTTTTTAGCATTCATTTTGTAGACAGTAACACAATACAGCAGGAATCATTGCAAAAGGGAAGAATTTGTGAGAAGAAGTATAATTTGTATACATTCTCTGCAGAAAGACACCATGCTGAAGATTTTGGCAACTTGCTTGAAATGTTTATATCAGCCATAATACTTGCCTTTCAAAAAAATGATTTATGGACAGCTGGAATTTACACACATTGCCTGGAATCTGTGGAAAAATCTATAGGATAGTTCATGTCCTTCAGAAAGCTGGATGCCTAAAAGCAGAGCAATGGAGACTGTAGAAAGTACACTCACAAAGCATCTGCAAACTAGTGCCAGCATTCTTGCCTTTGGCATCAAGTGATGGAAAGGCTTTTTTAGTTAAACTGAAGTAATTAAATCTCCCAGCTTTCATTAAAAGGATGGAACTGTCTGCTGTTTGTCTGAAGAAGTGCACAGAGGGAATGTAAATTTTAATTTCATGGTGCAAGTGTTAAATTATTGCCATCTAAGCTGCCTGCCAATACTACATGAAATGCCACTACATTTTAATAATTGTCCTTTTGTTTTAGGTGGAAATACCACATGTGTTATGATTTCGAAGTTTTTATGTGCAATTAGAGCCCTGAGAACTACAGCAGCCACATACCCACATTCAGTTCACCTAATTGGACTGAGAAGAAACTATCACTACTGAAATGGTTTGTGTCATTTTGAGTGTCTGTGTTCATGCATGTGTGCATAAAAAATGAAACTTATTTACTCCTTCATCCTCTGTTACAATAGGGAAATTCCTCGCAGTTCAAATTCAAGATACAGCTGGGTGTTCTAAATTAATCTCAAAACAATTGTTGGAATGCATGTAAATACAAACCTGCCCTTCTGAATCCCAGAATCCTTTCCCTGCATTTTTTTTTTATCTCTTATGCTGTTAACATGGATTTGTTATCAATTACCTACCTTTACAGTGGACTCGATGAGAGTTTTCAGATTCCCAACTATACAAATCAGAGCCATTCTCACAATTGTGGAAAGAAATACTAACTTTTCTTTCAGAAGTGCAGAACTTAAGACAAATTCCAAATTGTTCATTAGATCACGTGGTTTTAAGCAGTAGTAACAAAGAAAACCAAATGGAGATCTTTTCACTACAAATATTTTTAAAGGGTTTTATAGACTTAAACAGAAAAAAAACCTGAAAAAACAATAGGTGAATCTCAAATCCTTATGAAACAATCAGCTTCTGCCTAGGCAATTCCATGGTGTGTTGTGGGGCCTTCTATAGAGGCTTTTAGGTAATACTGAACTCACATTTCTACATGGCCAGTGTCTCACTGGCTCTGCAAGGTCCCTCACCTTGCTAAGAAGCCTAGTTGGTGTTTTCTTGTCATTTGTTCTTGAATAAGTCAGTTCACCATTCTCTCTGGCCCCACAAAATTATCACTGGCACAAGTGCCAATGAGGCAGAATCTAGAAATACAGAGAAATGCCACTAACCCTGCTCTTCCCTGACTTTATAATTTCTGTCCAAAAATTAAGCCAAGAATTGCAAATCCAACGAACGTTATGTTTCCAAGTCCAGTTTCAGTACCTAAGCTTCCATTAGAACCCATAGATAGGTACACAAAGATTTAAGAGCCCACTCATCCTTATGAGTCTGACCTTCCTTCAAGTAGAAATGGAGTTCCTGAGCTTTTCCTTCCTTTTCTTCCCATTTAGTGAATAGAAAATTTTCCAGACTTGAGCAAAATAGGGTTAAAAGGAGTTTTTGTTTCTGAGAAAAGCCTGAGACTTATGTCTCTAATAAGTGCATCTGATTCTGGGAGAATATCCTCTTTGTTTCCCTTTGCAGATTTAACTATACCGTGAGACACAACAGCAGATGAAATATTGAGATTTGTAGAGTCCTCTTTCAGCACAGAGGAGGTTATCTTATTGCAAAGCCAGTGGGAAATCATTGAGGTACCACAGTCCTCTCTTCCAAATGACTGAAGGTATGGACAGTTCTGTGCATGCCTAGAATATCACTTTTGGAGAAATTTAATGACAGAAAATTAAAATTCAGTGGGATCAGCTAGAAACTAGGGAGGAGTCTTGAAGATCAGGAAGACTCAAAAAAAATTCTATCTTACTGAGATGTTCACAAGTATCCAAGATTTATGTCTTTAACCAAAATTGTCTTATAAGACAGCGTTGTCCCAATCCCTGCATTTGCTGAGGTGAGTAAACCTGTTATCTCCTGCCTCATCTTTCTCCAGGATACTGCTGACCACACAGGGATGCCCACTCTCTGGCAAGGCAGACATTTCTCTATACTCTTGTTAAGTATCCTGTTCATACAGTTGCCTAAATTTACATTTCTAGTGCCATTTGAAGCATACGTAAAGCTGGCAGAGAGAACGCAGGATTCTCTCTGACACTTCCAGGTGTGGCAGCTGAAGGAAAATCAGGTGTCTTATGACATTTCACGGTCCTCTGTTTCACCACTCCATCTACAAACACATATACACAACAAACAAACACAGGTATAGATGCTACAGAGGCATACACTTGAGTTTTGGGTTCAATCAGTGGCAGTGAATTCTTTGCAATCTGTGACGTGTCCTGCCCGAGAGCAAGAGGCTCTGAAATAGGACATAATCCAGTGGAGTCCCTTAGGATCCACCTAACAGTTCATTCTTCATTTCCAGTATTCTGTGCTGCTTTTGAATCACCTACTGCAGATAGAAGAGAATAAAATCTCAAGGCAAGGTACTTGTAAACTTATTCTTTTCCAAGAATACAAGAACAAAGAGGCAATGGTATTGGTTATAGGGTTTTATATCAAATAAATAATCTTTTTAGGTTTGAATGTTTTGGAACAAGCATTGACTATGATTTCACATGTATAGCCTGAAAATAAGTGTAATTATCATGCATATTCCATCAAGGTTTACTGGTGAAGATATAACATTGTAAACAACCTTTGTTTACACAAAAAGACAATTGGATCTTCTTTTGTTTCAGAGTTTACATGGTTAGAGACTGAGATCATTATTTTGAAATGTGATGATGGGAAGACACACTAAGTACCCTTGTGAAGTTTTTACAATGAATTCTGTAAATAAAGCCCACAACAGAAATGCAGTGTCTCAAAAGAAACAATTATCATGCACTGTGTTTGAATAATGACTCACAATATTTTATCATCATCTGTTTACACAATAAGTCATAATGACATTTCAAAACATGGTGTATGCTTTTTTTGTGATTGTCTTAATTGTGCAGAAGGGAATTGCCACAGCCTAGCATCATAAAATTTGTAAACCTTTCTTGGAGGCTGCTTTTTTATCCCCATCCTCTTCTGCTCAAACAAAAGCATGAAGGAAACAGAGCACACAAATAAAACTGCTTTAAAATAGTCCCTTGTGTCTGGCTAAAACAAAAGACAGGAAATTCTTAAAAGTATGGTTATAAACTGAAAAATGCCTATAAACATGGCTGCCTAATGTCCTGGGTTTATGTATCCGTGATTATTTCACTATCAATATTTTTTTCCTTATATATATACAAATGGCACTGGGTCAAAGTGCCAAGACCATATTCTTAGTCTGAGATCTGGAACACAAGTCCTGCTGCTGTTGGCTCCTTCTTCAGCCTTAAAGATGGAACTGAATAAAGGCCCTAGATTTCAGCTCCTGGAAGTTTGATATGATGTGTTATTTCTCATTTTTAACCATAGTGCCCTGCCCTGCAGAGACTAAGGTCTTGATTCAGCAGATTTTAAGAATTACATAGTAAATCTCAATTAACTCGTGGAATGTCAGGAGGACAAAACACACTGCAGTTACAGCAAAAGTGCTCAGCACTGTCCAAGGGCTTCACCAAGAGACCTTGCTGCTCTCAGGAAGATCTAGAAGGAGGCCACAGGGTCATTGACCCAAACAGTGCAACACCTGCCTGAACTGCAGGCATTGCAGCCAGCAATCCAAACCCAAGATTAGATATTTGTCACAGGAAACATATGACAATTTAGGACACTAGCTCAAAGTAAAGGCAAAGAAATATCTTACTCTATCTGACAACAGAGAAACTCAAATTATTTCATCACCCTATGAAGTTTAGGCACTCAGTGCCACAGCTGAAAGCTGTGGCTGTTCCATCCAGATAGGATCCATATTCCATGAGGGCTATTCAGCTGTTTTTCAAATGTTCAAGCTCTCTGTAACACTGACAAAAATGAGATTGTAACAACACTTCACAGGAAAATTTCTAATTTTATCATTTAATGAAAAATAGACATAAGAGTTTTGTGGAGCAAGGACAGCTTGCTCTATAGAGTTTCTGTCTTCTCCTCTTCCTCATGTCACATGCAGCTGGAGTGAACACTCTCTGCCCAGCTACGTAGGTGAGGCCAGGACCCTGTGGGACCCTGCTTCCTCAGGAATGAGATATCTAAATGCCTGACACCAAGGCAAATGGGAGGAGGGGGAAGGGGGAAAATCTTTCTGAAACATTCACATTTTTATTGGAGTATATTCATAGAATTTCTCAGGTTGGAAGGACCCTTCAAAGATCATCTACTTCAACACACCTGGTTGCTCAAAGCCTCATCCAACCTGACTTTAAACACTCTCAATGATGAAATATCTACAAAATCTAAATTCCCTGAATAACCTCCAAAGTCTCGTCACATCTATTACATGAAATTTCTTCCTGATATCCAATCTAAATGTATCTTCTTTCACTTTAAAACCATTGCACCTGTCCTGTCACTACAGGCTTTGTTAAAAATCCTTCATCTCTTTTTTTGTTGCGAGCCATCTTTTTATATTGAAAGGCAACAACAAGAGTCTTCCCAGAGTCCTCTGTTCTTAAGGCTACACAATCCCTATTCTCCCAGCCTATTACATGTGTTTTACCACACTTCCCAGGTCTCAGCTACAAGGAAGGTATCTCACTTCTCTTCAGGAACTGCAAGAGTGCTTAAATTAGATGACATTAGCTGTCTGGTTATTCTTTCTAAGAACAACCAAAACTAGACTATATGACCTGAAAAGCCTCAGAGCAGGCAGAGGAGTCAATTATCTTTTAAAGATGCTGAGGTCAGGCAACCAATGAATGCAAGGATTTGAAGCAACAATTTCAATGTGGCAACTTAAAATTCATTGCCTTCTATTTTAGTTGAGTAGTTTTATTGGCCCTAGCCTGTTGCAGGTTTGTGAAATGTGAAAGCGTGCAGATATGTTTCCCATGTCTGAAGTTATTTTTGCATTGCTCATAAAGAAGTAAGCAATTACAATTAAATTCTCAACATAAATGAACACAGCTATAGCTCAAAATCTGTTCCACAATGAAAAAGACATTAGTTTTTATTTAACTTTTTTTTTAGCACGGAATACTGATGAATTCTTCACGTTTTTTTTAAGAGGACTTTCTGACATGTATCATTTGCTTTAAAGTTTATTTATGTACTTCTCATGCATTGCATTCTTAAGGCAAAAAAAGATCAAAAGGATAGATAGGTTCAGAGCACAAGACGTAAACTAGTTAGATTTCAAGATGATTGACAATATTTGAATCCTGTTCTGACAAACTATACAAATGACTAATGAAAAAGGATTCTTCAGCTGACTCTTTTAAACAAATTTCTACCACATGACTAGATGTGTCCTATGGCAAAGGGAAGGGTTTGAGCTGTGCACAGCTATGCAGCCACTGCTGCAGCTCACAAAGCAAAAGCACGTGCACCACCTAAGACACAGCTTCTTTTCCATTCCTCCTGTAAATCCTGGTGCATGGTCCTACAATTCCTGCTCCCAGCTCAATTTCATCTACCTGACCTCTGTGGAGATCTTTTCTCAAATAATATAGTCTCCTGATATTTCATCCACCCACTTTCATTAGGTCAACTGATGTACCACTCATGGCCATATCAGTGGAGGCTGAGCACAGTGCTGGAACACATAATTTATGTTTCCTATAGGATGGCAATTCTCTTGATAAAGAACTTGCTTTTGCTTAATTGTTAAAAGCTGTATAGTGTGTCAAGACCACATGCAGCAGTTCATGAATAAGCCATTTTTTCTGTGGTCAGCAACTGCTGGCCGCCTCAGACGCTTGAAGAGCATCCAACTTACACAAGAAAAGGAACTAGTTTGTCTTCTTGGGTCGTTGAGTTTTTCATTTTGCCAGCAAGGATCTTTCCATGGTATATCTTATTTTCTTGTGGGAAAAGAAAAGAAAAAAAATCACAGAAACTAGGATCCATTTATACCAATTGTTGTATCATTCTGTTCTGGTTGAAAAGCTTTTATAATTCAGTATTAAAACATAAAGTGTTCTTAAATAATTTCTGTTAGACCTTTTTGGCTTCGCACCTCTTACAAACCATAAATCTCACATTTCAGCTTTAGCCTTCTCACAGCACAGAGGTTTTCCTGGCAGCACTGAAGTAAAACACACCTAACTTAAATGTCAGAAAATTTTTCCAATTGAAATTAACCCAAATATTAATTTCCTCTCTATTTTTGCTATTTAAGTGCAACAAATATTTCAAGATGATTATCATGTTCCTTGCTAGGCCTCAGTTAACTTACAGTATATACTTTTTGCTCCTTTCATCTTTCTACTTAAATCAATTTTTCTATATCCCTTAATCATGCATATTTGTCCTTTCTGAGCTCTCTCCAGTATGAAAGCCTTTTTTAAATATTTTAGATCCCTTGTTTTAAAAAGTCCATCATTTTAAATTTATTTAGGATCACAAAGGAAATTCCAAATATTACAATCAATGTTTGGTACAAATAAATAGTAATGTATAAAAATAACATTTCCTATTTCAGCATGTAGCAAACATACCCAAATAAAGTTAACGGATATTACAAGTTATTCCCCCTTTTCTTTTGCAATTTGAGTTGGATGTTCACAGTACAACACAGCGTAACTTAACTGCACTAAAAATCATGATGGCATTTATTTATCTGACTTTTGGATTCTGCAATTTTCTAATCTCAGTACTTAAAATCCTACTGGTCCATTTCAGATTGCTACCTCAGAATGAGATGAGTCACTGCACTGACTGCAAGGCCTATGCCTAGACAAAGTCTGAGGCACTCAGAACCCAACCTCACCTGAAGCTACTCTACCAGACCTCTACATACATAGACTTTTGTATTTAGTCAAATGAATTCCACCCTCATGCAATCTTCACATTACACTGCTTGAAAAAAAAAAAAAAAAAGCTTGAAAACCAAAGGAAGTTCACTACTCTCTAGCATAAAACTGTTCTTTCTACAAATCAGGCTACTCACAGTATTGTATTTATCTGGGGATCTTCAAGGTTTTTGGTGTAAGATACAACCAAAGTCTGGACAATGCAGAGATGGGAAAGCTCTCAGTAATTAGATATCAAGACCCCCAAGGCATTATATCATTCTCTCAAGCAAGAGAGTCCTTGGGAAGTTGGCATCAGAGTCAAAATTTACACAGAGACACATACGTACCATATAATTAGAAGATTAAGGTAAAATTATGACACTGCCTTTGGGAAAGTCAATCTCTTAATTGTCAGCACCATGATTAAGCCTGCCACGTCAGATACTTTTGCTAAATTGAAGACGTTAAGTGGATGAGAACTACAAATCAGTTTTCTTAACTCCTAAAGAAGAGCCAGTAAACTGATAAATTTCTTGTCAAAAACACCATGATCAAAGGACTCCTTCTTTGAATCAATTCCTCCAAAAAAAACCAGGTAGGCTTTCATTCTTCAGATAACCCATTGCTCCTTAGGGAAACATTCACTTCCTAGGGAACTTCCACCAATTTTTTCCCAACCAACAAACATGAGAATTCTAATCATGAGTGATCTAAAAAGCACATTCAGATGTCCCCTAGTGAGTGAATGTCCATTTTCTGTAATTAGCCATCTCCTTTCAACCTCAGCAGTTTGGAAGAGTTTCTCCTCTGTGAAGCCGTGCTCATGGAAGGACAAGGAGACTGGAGAAGCCACCAAAGGACCACAAGACTTGAGCAGTAATGCCACCACTTCTGTGGAGTTCAGGGTCAATAACAGCACTTGCTTGGAAGAGCTCTTGAAATCTCCCAGCGAGCATCCAAGGGAACTGCAGTAATACATTCCTGGGAGCAGTAGGGAGTAGGTTCAGCAAGGAGTCATAGGCCTTGTTTGCTGATAAAATATCTTCCTACAAGGAAAATAAAAAGGTTTTTTCCTCAGTTTTTTTCCATGTGGTCCAGTGTAAGACCATGATTTCTGCACCTGATAAACAATTGGCAGTGCAACATCGTTCAAGGTTGTATCAGATATTTGTACACCTGATATGTAGGTTTCCATTTTATCTCTTTTGTTGGACCTAAAATGAGTCCACTGTTCTATCAACAGTGACAATAAACAATCACACTCCATGTGTAAGAGACTGATTTTTCTTCTTTTTTTCCATTGTAGCCTGTAAAAATGTTCATTTTTATAATAAATAAAAACATGATAGACCATTTAATTAAAATTAAATGACAGTACCATAATTTTTTTCTGTTTCAAAGACTTTCATAGATATAAATACACATAATATCTTGGTAAATCATTGTGTTTTTCTTTTTCCATTTCTGTTTTAGGATTTAAAGAAAAATGTGCAGAAAGATGGAGAGACAAAGTAAAAATGATAACCCTCAAATATTTATAAGACCTTGAAAGTTTTTCAAGACTCTCCAAAGAACATTCTAATTCCTATAAAAATAAAAACTAGTAGAAAAAAAATTGTTAGAGAAACACAATTAGAAACCTGTTAGAGATATTTCTCTTTTTACTTTACCATTTTCCATCATAAAATCAGGATATTAAAATTGTTCCAAATAAATTAGCTTTGGAATATACTTTTTTCCCACAGTTTCAGAACCGAAAAAAATTTTTGCCATATCATTTTCAGGAGACCCTTCAGGTTCAAATACTGTAAAGACACTTTCCAGGCTAAATTCTTTCACTAGCAGTTTTGTCCTTCATTCTCACATCCCAGGGACAGCTGTTCTCTGTGCCAGTGTTCATGTCATCCTGTAATGAAATTTGAAGTTTTCCTACTGCCAGCACACAAAACATCCTACTCTGGGACATGTGCTGCACCATGCACTGAATCTGGGTTTGCATTGACCCACTGGACAATTTGATTCCATCTGCCACTATTGGAGCTAAAGACCCATTTTGATTCTAGTCATGGTTGGGACAAGACAAATTGCAGCGTCAGCTGTGGTTTGTGAATATTAGAATACATAAGTACAGTTTGGAAAAGATTTTTCTTCCCACCATCTCCGCAGTGGCAACACACAGGAACTAAAAAACCATAGCTATGACATTCAAGTAGAGATTTAATAAAGGAAATAAACCAGGAATTTCTCTTTCAGGAATTCCTTTCCTTTGCTTTTCTGCAAGGACATATATAATAAACAAACCTTTTAAGACATTTTTAGTTATCATCATCCAAGAGCTCACAAAAATTTAAGTAGACATTGTTTTTTAAGAGGGCACAAATAGCAGTTTACAGCTGGAGCTTTGTTGCAGCACAGCACGGCAATTAACTCTAGAGTATAAAATTAAGTCAAAACACATTAGCATGCATCAAGTACACTCAGAATTTCATTACACCTAATTCTAAGTGTTCAAAAATAGTAAATGTTTAATAGTGATACAGAAGGAAATAGAAGAACAACCAAAAAGGACCCCTAAAGCATTAAAAAAAATCCCACTAAAATTAATACATAGATCAGAGAGTGGGAAAATAGATAAGAGAAGCAAAACGAAGATTTTACAGAAGACGACAGACCTACAAAAATGCTTTTAAATATCTAAGAACAGAAGGTGACTGAATAATTCCCTAATGCCTAAAGAGGATCATTTTTTAGGGATGCAGAAGAAAGTGCTGTGAAATTTAAATAAATTCTTCACATAGCTTATCAGAAATAAAATTATAGGCAGATGGCAGACCTATACACACACAGGTATGCCTTTCCTGAGGATGAGATAAATAAACATTGCAGAAAATACAAAATGCATCTGAAGTATTACAGGTGACAATCTTTGCACATATCAGATGAACTAGTGTCTCAGAGCTAAGACATCCACTTCAGAATTAACAGAAAGGGACAAAACTTAGGCCACTTCACAAGAGTAATTTAAATCACTTCATTGTTCAACTAATTAATTCCTTATGCATGACATTACTTTGAAATCAATGGGGTTGTTCACACAAGTGACAGCAGTGGGACCATGGAGAGGAGGAAGCTTTAGTGGATTTAAAGAAAAATGTGTGAAGCTGTTCAAGAATGGACCTGGTGCAACCCTGTTCACAGCTAACCATTAACAAAATGAGGACTGTATTTCAGACTCTTTCAGGCAGATTTTAGAGATTTCCTTCAGAGAGGTGTTATTCCAGTCCAAACACAGCAATATATGCTGTGTTTAATTACCATGTATTACAAAAACTGTAAAACATTACTTAAGCAAACTATGGAGCAATGGCTATTGCAGTGAGAGAATCTACCAATGAAAACCAGAAGTTTTAACTCTGAACAGAAGCAATGAATTCTGCTAGTCCAGATTCAAGCTCCTAAACCTCACCACTATTCTACACTGAAGATAGCTATCTACTGTAGTTTTAGCTAAATCTGTGAAAGAGTTCAGTAAATTCAGCCTAAAAAATTCAAAACACAGACACGTCTTCAGCCAAAACAAAGTCAGAGCCAGCAGTAATTCTCTTCACTAAATATTTTTTGACCATGAGAGTATGTGTAAAATGGATGTAATTGTAGTCTCAATAGCACTGGGATATGAAGCATTAATAGGGTGAACAACATGCTGAGGAAGAATTTGCATGCCTAAAAGATTGTATTCTCATCCAGCTGTAGTGGTTCCTGTAGGAAAAATATTTTTCTCTCCTTCCCAATCTTTCCTAAAAATCTTAGTTTTGGAAGTAATTGGACAGCTCAAGACTTTTGGTTTGGGTCTCTGAGAACAAACCAAGAGTTTTGGGAATGCCTTCATTCTCTGCAGGAGCTCTGCTTGCTCTCAGTCTGCACAGGAGACTGGGCTCTGTCTTTGGGCTGAAGACAAACCAGGAGAGACACATGGATATTTGCTTCCTGCTTTTCCTCCTCTGGGGAGAGAACAGTCACGTTGGCTGGGATGTTCCACTCTGAATCTTTGGAGGGATACTGCATGGGCTGTCTGGAAAACACCTGCATGCTGGGAGGTGGGAAACTGAATTGGGCTATTTGAGTTCCCTTTTGTTCCGAGAAATGGGGCTTTGAACTTATAAAGAGGGGTGCTTCAAAGGGAGACAACTTCACCCTTAATCTTTCCACAGAAGAATAATCCTGACTTCCAAACTTTTAACCAGACAACAATACCAAGAGCAGTCCAAAAACAGAGTGAGGCAGTGATGGCAACCAACAGCTAAGACATTAACTGTACACAAGATCTGCCAGTCTACAGGTCAGTTTTGACAGGACACTTGTTAAATACTTGGTATTGACCAAAATAACTTGCAAACAGAATAGCTGCAAAGTATATAGATACTTAAGCATAACTCTGTGTCTTGTTTCACTCAGATACAAAAAGCATGTTTTCAGTCAGTGAAGTAAACTGAAATAAATGCAAACTGTGGGCCTACAAATAGACAAGCAGAGGAAGTGTCGCTAAAGCAGTCAAAAGGATTATTAAAAGCCATTCTTCATTAATAATAAAATTAAGAACACTCTCTCCAGAGACAGCTGAAGATTGCAAAGTACTAAAAAATCAAACAAAACTAATGTTTCCCATGTCAGCCTGGTAGCAAGTCAGTTAATCTGTAAAGGATGACTGTGCCTCTGAAAATTATAGCAACAAGAACTAACAAGATAAAGCTCTATCATCAGCCTGAGCCAAAAAAATTCAGGTGAGGTACTACTTAATGTTAAGTGCCTAAAACAAAACAAAATTAAAAGCTGAAGCTATCAAACAATTAATTTTGGTGCTTCCTATATACTTTTTTTCTGATAGAGTTTTCAGGACAAATTAAAGGGGTCTAAAATATCATATGGAAAATGAAGAGAAGACAGTTGCCTCCTTTTATTGAGTATATCCCAGAAGTTACACGCTGTCCACCAAACCCTCTTGTACTGCACTATGTTGGTCCTTGCAGATAGCTTCACCTCCCTCATCCAAACACCATCCTGTTTGCAGGAGTAAATTTCTCCAAATCTTGCCAGCTGCAGCTGATTCATTTCATACAAATAACTAATGGACCAGAAAAATAATATTCACATTGTACCTTGGAAATTCACCTGACCAAGAGCCTGCCTGACTTTGTTTGCTGGTACAGTTGACATTTCTGTTTCTGTAAAAGGTTATAACGTCCACAGGGGACTCAAATATATCCTCAGCACTCAGTTTTAGTGAGGGAAAACAGAAGGAAATGTTTGAGTGTAGTTCACTCAAACTGTATGTGAACACCCTCTTTACTGGACTACCAGCTCTTCCTCCTCCTCCTCCTCCAGTTAGAGAAATTTATTTTACCCCACCCCATCTTTTTTTAATACAGTAGCTTGTGTTAGAATTTCACTTACAGGTGGGTTTTGCTTTTTTAATTTGCAGAAAAACTAAGAAAATATATTTTGTGTTAATATATAAATAATTTACACAAATGTCAATGAAAAAACAACCAGATCCTTTACAGAGAATGGACCTTTTTTCTGTCAGGTCCCTTTCTTCACCTTTATTGTTATTCCTGTTCTATTGCAAGATTTTAGTGAAAACACTGTTAAAATGAGTACATCTGTGCAACTGTTGCTTTTCATGAACTCTTCAGCCTGTGCCAAAAGTTAAAGCTGAAAGTGGGAGGTTGTTAATGGGCACTGTTAATGGACATTTCCAGTGTTTCTATTACTTTATAAGTTTTCTACCTGACTGTAGCTAATTATTACCATTTGAGGGACACAGCAGAGAAGCCAAGATTCTCTTCCTCACTCAATGATCACATAGTATGGAGGGTAGACCAAAATCTAGAAAAATATCTGCAATTGTGACCCATTCTCATTATTTCTATTCTAAATTATATTAGTACAAGGTTTTAAAAAATGATAATGAATATTGAAAGTGAATTTATAGCTTTCAGTGGCAAATTACAACTAGATGTGACCAAGGAAGGATTAAGCCCATCATTTTGCTTAAGAGCTCAGATGGTTGGAGTAATTGGAAGATAGCTGTAGGGCATCCTTTTGGTCTATAATTGGGTCATTTCTATCTCATCCCCTCGTGGTGTGTATAATTACAAATTAATTTGAAATCCCACTGTGAGTAAAGAAAATCAGTTTAATATAATGGAAGTGCAAAAGCAACAGGATATTACTTTTTAAAAGATTTTTACTCTTTATGCCAAAACAGTCTGGCCCAGAAGTCAAGTTCCTATGGACTGCAGGGCTCACATGTGGTTTCCTCCCTGTCTTTTATGTGGACACAGGTAAATTTTCTCTCCAAAATAAATTTCACATTTCACGACCACACCAGCCATAGGAGTTTTGATGGGCAACAACAGTGTTACCAGAGGACTCCCAGGCAGGTCTAAACAAGGTGATCCAGTTTTACTAGACTTTACTCTTGCCATGTGAAAGGCATTTTTCTGCTTTTCCCCAGAAGCGTGAAGCATTGCTGAGCCCTAGCTAGCACAGCTGCCCCTGTGAGCTGCAGGATCTCACCCGTTCAGGCTCCAGGCTGAGCAGTGCTGCTGGAAGTTCTGCTCCCCTGCCTTTATCCATCCCTGCCTTTATCCATCCTCCTGCTGTGGTTGGGTGCGTTGGAGCCGCTGCCTGCCGAGCGCCGGCACAGGTAGAAACACGCGCTCCTGACAAATGGGTAACCACAGCCGCAGACAATGTTTTGACTTGCTGAACTTCCTGTTTCGCTCCAAGTGTTTTCATCTCTCCCCAGAAATCTTGAAAGGGGTCGGTGAGAGGGTCCCAGGTGTGATCTGAGCACCGGGAATGTTGACAGCGAGCCGGGGGCTGCATGGGGTGTGCACTTAGAGGGAAGAGGGGGAAAAAAAATCTGTCAGTGCAGAGAACAAGGGTATCAAGATCTGATCACATTTGTAGGTGTCTTGTAAAAACTGTAGAACATCCCATGCCACTAGCATGATAAGATTAGACTCCTGGCAGAAAAATTTAAAAAATAAAGAAACAAAAGAAAAAAAAAATAAAAGGGGCGGGGGGGAGGGAATGGAAAGAAGAAAGGGAATGCTTAGATATAAGATCCAAAGTTCATTGGGAGTGTTCTTTATTGCATAGCTCCAAAGCTAAGATGTGCTGGGGCATGTGGAAAAATAAGGAGGTGTTAAAAAGCTACAGAGCTTCTTAGTTTTCAAAACCAGTTCAAAGTCCCAGTCTTGGATTATTCACACTGTGACCTTGAGGCCTATTTGGGATGCCATAAAATCTGTATTCAGGAAGGAAGGAAGAGATTATCAAAAAAGAAAAGAACTCCTTTTCATTCTAATCATGTCTTTAAAGCAATAATCTTTTTCTTTTCCATAAAACCTTTCATTTGAGTATATCAACATATTTGTTAGATTAAAAAATATTAAAATCTCAGCATCACAAGGAAAACCTGGGGCAACCAATTAGGAAGAAGAGCTGGAGAAAGAGATTTGAATGTACTTATCACTCACAGAAGAGAGATGTAACAACTTAGTCTTCTCATCCCAGAAGTAAAATAGACATGCTAATAGGATATATCCACCACAGTGTTTCTTTAAAGTAATGTCACTCTGCAATTTTTGAAACAAGAAATATTTTTAAATTTCCATATAAACCTGAACCAGCTAAACATTAATTTTTATATTTTCATTCGGTTTTTTTAATTCCAAGAAAAAAAACTTTACAACTAAATCTCATTTCCTACTTGGAAAATTTTCTACCTCCTCGATGTAGTTTCTAGGGCAGAAGATACATATGTAGGTTATATAAAAAGCAAATAAATAGGTAGATTAAAGAATTAGCTTCTCTATTTGTAATTTTTCTTTCTGCTGTATTTAAAACTCTATAGTAATTAAAAATAGATTTTTTTGTCTGTAATACAAATATACTTGTGTGGTTAGTCTTCTATAGGAAAAAAATCCACCATAGAGGTCAATTACTTAAAGTTATTCACTTACCCTGCTATGATTTTTTTTAAGTAAATTATTTTGAATAGCTGTCAGCTATCAGTGAGAGTTCTTATACAAAAATACATACAAGAGCCAAACCAGAATAATTATTGGGTTGTTTAAATTCAATTTCTTAAGATTTTTTTTAATCTCTCTAAACCACAATTGAAAAAATGGGTGGTCTCAAATTAGCTACTATATAACAGAGCTTAAATTATGTGCATGGTGAATTAACTCATTTCCCTCTAAGCATTTACAACTCTTTGTAAATGGTAAATAAAAACCCACAATACAATATTGTCCTTCTTCTCTTATTATTCTCTAGATCTTAATGATAGCAACAACAAATATACCATTGACATCTGCCTTTAAAAGACAGAAAAACATTTATCCTTCCTGTAAAGTTGCCCTAGAATCATTC
Organism: Serinus canaria; assembly: GCF_022539315.1. Classification (NCBI taxonomy): domain Eukaryota; kingdom Metazoa; phylum Chordata; class Aves; order Passeriformes; family Fringillidae; genus Serinus; species Serinus canaria. Next base: position 13,079,599 of record NC_066315.1, read on the forward strand.
CCCTGTTCAGGATTATACTAATGCACTTGGAGCAAATAAATCCTGCTCACAGTTTGCCCACAGTCCACCCCTCAGGATGCTACCAGAGCAGCACTCCACTCACCTCAAACCTCAAAACCACTGGAATAAAACTTTGGTTTGATGTGTTCCTGACCCTCAGGCAATGCTTACAACAGTGCGTGAATGCAACTTGAGGTTTTCTATGCATCTGGGAAGTCTGTGGTCTCTCAACCCTTAAAGTTTCCCAGGTGGTATTCTGACTTCCTTCCATCTTTGTTTGGTTCAGATTCCTGGGGAAAAAGCGTGAAGATGGTAATTTAGAAATATAACTCCTAAAAATGTTCTGATGTGGTAAGGAGAGAAAGGACATTAAAAAAACCCAAAATAAAACAAAACAAACAAACAAAAAAGCAGAACAGAAAATGGAAATTCTACTCACAGCCAATATAAAAGTTGTCAAATTCCTTTCTGTTCCACGTTAATCATGGAATCATTTGGCTTGGAAGGAACCTTAAAGATTATATAATTCCAAACCTTCTGCCAAAGGCAGAGAGAGATTAGACTTAAAAATATGATGACCATTTTCCTAAAATCCAGGATTGTGCTAGATATCTGCTTTCTTTCAGACACCTGCTATAAGAGAAAGAAGAAGGTCTAGAAATGTGGGAGGCCAAGCTAGAGGTCCCCAATCTGCTTGATATGAATCAATATAGCCTTCAGTGTGTACTGATTGAACCTGGACTTTTTCAGTTCATGTCACTGCCCTAAACATCTACCCTGAATCCTGGGCAGTGGTGCTTCCTTCACTGGAATTTCCTTCTCAGAACCATTTTAGTTTTGATATGTGTTATTTCCTGAGCCACTCTCTTCAGCAAATTTTCTACAGTGTTTCTAAGTAGAACCATTTCAGGAAGCAACTCAAAGAATGAAAACAGATTTTAAGAGAGTGAAAGTGATTTTTCAGCTTAAAAGTCACAATACTCACCTCTGTGTTGAAATGCTGAAGCCACAGTAAAAGTTTGATTCCTTCATCAGAAGCGGAACAGAATTTATTGGTCTTGTAAATCTTACCAAAAGACGCTAGAAGTCATAGCACTGTCCTAGGAGGGGTTAGTTTAAACAGCCTTTGGCATGGCTGGCTGAATCTTCCATCCCAGTACTAATCCAACCCTCTAAAATAAAGGAGGAGGAGCATCAGCATGTCTAAATAAAGGAGGAGCTTATCCTCCAACCTGAATTCTGATGGAGTTTCCCCTCTGCCTTTCCTTCCAGTGCTCTTCTTTCCTTCCTTAAATATTTCTCTTTGGTCTGTGTGGTCAGTTTCTCTTAGAGGATTTTACATCCAGCTTTACCTTTAGCTTCAGGAACATTATTCTTTTTCAGTAATATGCCATTCATTTTTACCATGGGTCTCTAACCCCTAATTCTATACCAGCAACACAAAGAAGAGACTCATTCCTTGTGTTGTATTCTTGCAGATGGTAATATGGTAAAATGTGTGAGATACCTCACTGTGCCTCACAGGAAGGGGGGCCTGCCTGTACCTGAACTATTCCCAGGGACACTGAGAGTGGATAGCAAAGACTTGTCAGTGTCTGTGAGGGCAGTGTAGTCTCAGGACCAATATATATTTGGTAAGGCTAATTTCAGATTAAATAAAAGTCATTTCAGATAAAGCTACAATTTTTGACACTGTAGCACAAGATTATAGTCCAACATTTAGCCTGATATAAAATTTTATGATGTTATGATGTGATATGATGTGGTAGCCTGTAATTATTTTTAAAATTCTGGTTCAAAACTAAAACTCAGATCATCTCTGCCACTTCCTCCAAACTTAGATCTATCAAAGCAGCTCTTCATAAGCACAAAAATAGTGTTTGCCAACAGGAACTTTTCCCTGCATTCTATGTAGAATATTCTATATAAACACAAGAGCTTCAATGTTCTTTCTTTAATTTTAGAAAGGATTATTAGACTACCTAGATATTCTTGCCTTTCAATTGTAGTAGGAGGGTTTTGACTTCAAGCAGGACTAACTTTAGTTTCCAGATCTTGTGGTTGCAAATGAACATGTCAGCTGTGATCTTGGGATTATGCAAGGTTTGGGGCGCAGCTAAAACTTAATTAAAAGTTTTCATAAGCATTTGCTTAAGCTCCAAAGAGAAGAGAAAGAGAAAAAAGAGCCTACATGATAAAGCAGGCTGGATTGAGTTGACCACTACTTTTTAATGAAGTCCCACTTGTGGGTTTAAACTCAGAAGTGACCATCCTGTCTGACCCCAAGTATAACAAAGGCCATAGATTTTCACTCAGGAATTTCACCATTTCACTTAGTAACTCAGAGCTGATTTGATCTTTTACAAAAATATGCAGTCCCTATTGAAAGTCATGAGGAGTTTATCCCTCCTCATCAGCAGACTTACAGGTAATATTGCATACTAGCAGTTGTCACACTTCTAAGGTTACTCAGTCACTGACAGGAAAATCCATTTAAGAAACAAATCTATCCTGAACAAACAGGCCTTTAATCTCTTGCATTATCTCCATTGAAGGTGATTTTATTCTAGGAAGCTCAGGGAAAAAAGGCTTTTATAATGGCACTGCCTGCATGTGAATGTGTTTAATGACTTTTTAACCCATTAGCCATCCACAGGATAACAATCTCAAATAAAGGTGTTTCCCAGAAAAAGGTAGCTAGATTAAAATCGTCTACTAGTAGAATACTGGATTTTAATATTAGACACTGGAAAGTCTTCACGGGAAAAAGAGGCTGTAAATATTCCAACTACAGAAAAGCTCCATCTGAAAACTGCAGTTTCATTGGCAGCACAGACTATTTCATCCATAAAATCTGTCCAAGGGAGTGTATGACCACTCCTCTGAAGCACCTAGGAAATATGGACCACCAGCAGAGGATTCTGAGGAAACCAGCTCACCTTGGCTGAGTCCTCTTGTCACATATTTATTTTTAGTCACTTTTGCTTTGCTTTGCTCCCAGTTCTGTGAATGTCCTTTTTTTTTTTTTTCTATTTCTTTTCTCCAATTTTCTGAGAAACACTTCACAACACTTCCCAATTAATTGAAGAATGTCGGTGAACAAAAGAAAAAAAATCTGCATTTTGTGTCAGTGTAGAAAAAAAATGAGCACCTCAAAGCTTTACTTAATTTTGAGTCCTTATGTCTCAGCTGCTGGCCACCACCAATCCCTCATAGCATGCTTGTATCTCAGTGAAGGCTCATTCTCAGCTCCCTTGTGAAGCAGGACACTGAACAAGAGCCAGAGAGAGACAACCTGCCTGACAGGGCTGCAAATCACAGGAAAAATTTAAGCATGCATGCAAGAGGGAAGTAAAACTATGTAAGAAAAACCACTTACAGAAGAACAGGAGCAAGGAGAGGATCTTCTGAGCCCAGCCACATCTCATCTCCTTTGACTTGCATGCTTATCGTAGTACAGTTTGGTTTGTTCTATAAGGGTTTATTTCAGCTAAACCAGATAACAGTTGGCTCTAAATGGCATAGCTCATTCTGCAATAGCAGGGATCCTTTTGGAAAATGTGAGACCAAATGCTCTAACATCAGTTGTGTGGAAATCAAACAGCAAGGGAAATCGTGCTGTCCATAAAGAACAACCATATACTGAACTACAGAGAATTATAAGCAGGAAAATAACAATATCAAAAGGATTCTGAGTAAAAAATAATTTGGGAAGGACTCTTCCCCATTTATTCATCCCTAATGAAAATGACCTCAGCTACTAAGGATGGAGTTACTATCATGGATCTTCCCCTCCTCACTCCATGCCAAAGCAATATCTGTAAATAGAAATGAAATTGAAAATAGTACCCTCTTCATGGGAGGTGATCCATTCTTTAGGCCCATATCAAAGGTTCGAGATTTTAATGGGTAATCAGCCATCTGGAGACATTCCCTCGAGGTGCCTGCATATTTTGATTACAGGAGAATTCAACACTACAGCTCTGCTGCTCAGGATGAGCTTTCTGTGTCTAGTACCTTATATTATTAGACATATATTTTGTATTAATTTATACCTTGGGGAATTATGGCACATTAGTTTGCAACTTGCAGAAATCACCTGTCTCTTTAAATAGACATCAGGTAAAGCTCCTACTGCCACAGAGTAAAAGCTTCCTCACATACTCATGTAAAGAAAGGCCTCTCCCAGGCACAAAATGGTGATAAAAATGGCCACTTGAAAGCCTTCCACACCTGCAATATTGCCAGCTTTTGACATTCAGGTCTCATGATTAAAACTTTAAAAGAGATCATCAAAATAGACTTTATGCTTGTCTTTACATTTTCTTTGTTTTTTTCTCTCTTTCTCTCTCTCTTTCTTTCCTTTTTTTCTCTCTCTGCCCTTCTCTCTTTAGCTCTTGTCTTCTTCCCTTTTTTCAATTTTTTCTCTGTCACTGTAAGGCCTTGGAAACTTCAAAACTTTTAAAAATGAACACAGTGATTTTCACTGAACCACATTACTTTAGTGTATGATGGTTTGAGAAAACCACCAAATATTGCAGGGCTCACTAATAAAAACACTTCAGCTGGCAACATGGTTGAATGAATCATTCTCCCTAGGATTTTTGTGTAGACCAAATATGCTGGCATAAGCAACCATTCTGTTCCAATAGAAGTGATGGAGCCAGAAGGAATGATTGCAGCACAAAAGCTGCGACCTGTCCTGACTAAGCTCCTTTTCATATCTGACTTTGTTGATATCTTCTTGTTTATTCTTCTGTGAGCATAGTCAGAATATGTATGATCTTTTGCAAACAGTCTTGCATGTGTCTAACAAATCTTCACAGACAGACAGTTAAACACAAAGCAGCTGCAAAACAAACAGGTATTGCAATATTATGCTCAAGGTTGTAAGTCTGGCTGTGAAGAGCATAAGGACCTAGGCTCAGTGCCTGGTTTACATGTCTATTTGATCATCTTACTAAAAAACCAAAACCAGCCTCATGTGTTCACTGCTGAATGATCACAGATGTGTAGCCTAGTGTTATCTCTCACCACCCACCCCATTTCAAAATCTCATAGTTGATTTGTTGATTTTTTTTTTTTTTGTACTTGTTCCTCCTGACCTGTCAGCCTGCTCTCTTTTCTCCTTAGAAATGATGTCCAGCTCACCATTGACCTATCAGAATTAAAATTATCTATTTTAGCACAAATCAGTCATAGCTTAAGCATTCTGGCCTTGAGGAAGATGTGCATACTGCAGAAAAAAACCCTCACATACTGTTTGAAATCTCATTCACTCTGTGACTGGGATTGAAACAAGTGGTTAGAGCATGAAATCCTAAATGCTGTGTCCAACACCGAAGTTGTCACAGGCCCTATATATTTGTTGTACTTAAATCAGGAGGCACGCAGGCATTTACCATAAAAATCCTCCAAGTGTCTCAGATTCTCTGTCATTATCTGCATACACCTCCTAGGGTCTCTCTGCCAAAGAAACCAATTTCAAAGTACCACCAAAGCTCTAAATCCACAAATGAGGATCTCCTCATCACAGGACCTAAAAGACACAAGAACATATTTTGAAAACAATTCCACAAACATTGTTCCCTTTTTTAAGACATGAACTGAGTAGGAGCTTATAACCACCTCTCCTATTCATTATTTTGAGGGTAAGAGCTTATGGAAAAACTGAGCATAGTGAGCTCTACATAACCTCTTCCTACATGCTCTCTTAACTTTAAAGCTATCCAGGTAGAAAAGATCACACTTAAAGCCCTCCCAAAGCTTTTCCATTTTCTATAAAAGTATTAAAGATCTTCTTGTGAAGGAGAAAAATATAGAACAAAATGAGTCTAAGCCTGTTGTTAGAGCACTCATCTTGTAAAAGGGCACAAAAAGTCAGAGCTGTTGAGTTCTTAAGGCCTTTTCTGGATTAAACTTCCATGGGATAAAGTAGAGAAGCAGGCTGTGATGCAGGGACTGGACCCATTCCTTATCCAAAGTGAACTCAACTGCCTGGAGAATGGGCTCTCCCTTTCCCAGTAGGCAACAGAGACCATTTACCACTATCTGACCTGCCACCCTGGAAAATGGGGTCTCCATTTGCTGACCCCCAGTGAGCTGAAATATGAAAAGAGACTGAGCCTCCTGCAGTTTAACTGCAGGACTAATGGCTAAATTGCTCTCCCCACATCCTCTAGTCTGTTATCAGGAAGAAAAAGCATGATCCTGGTTGCACTTTCAAAAGCAAATTTACAGATGCTGGCACACAGGAGAAGCTTCTTTGCAGTGAATTGCTCACGAGTGACAGCACTGTTTCATAGCTCTCAGGAAAAGTACTAAAATTCAGGGACAGGGAGCACTGGTATGTAAAACACTTCACTCATTAGTGCTTCTTTGTGGCTAAATTAAGAGTTCCTGCTCACAGTCCTGTTTTAGGCATGGAGTCCAAGTATTGCATATGGTCAGCACTATAACCAGGATTTTTTTGGAAGAGCCTAGATGCAGATGCTAGGCTGTGCAACTGTCAGCATTTTGGTATCCACATCTCTGGTCAGAGGCCATGAACTAGCCTTTCAGAAGTGAAATGGCTCTCAAAAACATATGCTCAGCCCTTCAATTTCAGTCACTTTATTGAAATATGAAAGGATGCTTAAATGTAAACCTGAAAAGGTACACAAACGCCTCATGTTCATGGATATACTTGTAACATTTAATTGACCCTGATTCACTTTTGGGGTTAGTCCAAAAATTTGATATCTTTATTTGGTAAAAGAAAAAATTAAGTTTTTCTCAGACAGGTGTCCTATTAATGAAATACCACGAAGTAGATGGTACTTGCATTTGCCAAATATTATAGGTTGATTCCTGATACAAATTAAAAGTATCGTGGAAAATGATGCATCTAAATATTAGGAAAATATCTTACTTCATAATTGTAGTAGATATTTCATTTAATAAATTGGGGACAAATACAAGTCTTACCTATTTCAAATGAAATTTTTGTCTAATTGCTAAACATCTCATGACTGGTTTGAGTCACCCCTTCTAGAAAATTAATTCCAAATTTATGAAAATTCAAGTGAAGATTTAAAATTCTAGACAACTGAGTTGTGGGAAACTTAAAGCAAAGGGGATCCTGAAGGCAGTTTTTCCTACAGGAAAAGCAAAGCCAAGGCAGAGATGAAAACAAGTTATGACAGGCTGTGCATGGACATTGCTAATGGCCTGTGCCTTTGACTCAACATTTTCTCAAATTAGTTTAGCCTTCATTTGCCAACTTTTTTTCTTTGTGTATTCAAGCGCTATATTTTTCCTCTCAGTTACTAAAGTCTTCCAGAATTATCTAATACCTGACTTTTAAAAATGTTTTCTGTGCAGCTGCTAATAGCTGTCTACATGGCAGCCCTATTCAAAAGCTGCCAGTGTCTCTGCAGACACACCTGCCAAAGGCTGCAGCCCTTGGAGCACACAGCCTGTTGCTGTTTTGAGAAAGAAGGCACACTCAGGTGTAGCTGTTTTCCATTATTCGAAGGCACGCTCAGGTGTAGCTGTTTTCCATTATTCCT